>NC_142435.1:28882500-29185000 GCF_059453495.1 Arachis ipaensis
GCACCAACCATTTACACAATCCAAACTTAATCCTAGGGGCATCTAGCCTAGGAATTCTCATCACAACACACGGTACTTAAATGAAACATAAACCGTACCTCTTGTAGCCAAACCAATTGAGCCTCTTCTTTGGAATTCTTCATCAACCTTAGCTCCAAGTCTTACCAAAGCTCCTCAAGCAATACCAATCTCCCAATTGTGCCCAACATCACCAAATACACTAACATAACCAATGTCACATACATACATCAACCTAGGGCTCATAAAAATGACAAATCACAAGGGTTTGAGCACTTCTTACCTCAGCCCATATGAAGTAGGGATAGAACCCACTTAGAATCCATGTTGGAGTATTCCTAAACACCCAAAATCACAAGATTTCAACACTAACTACCCAAAAACGTGTAACAGTGGGGAATTTCGAAAACTGAGCAGAGATGAATGAAATACTCACCACCAAACTTAGATAGAATTGTAGAGAATGAGAAGAGCAACGCGTGGCCACAAACGGCTCGTCAATCGGAGCTCCGTAGCTCAAGTTATGGTGGTTTGAAGATCAAAGAGAGTTAGGTTTTCTCTCTTCTCTTCTCTCTTCTCAAATCAGCGCCCCAACCCTTCTTTTTAGGGTAAAATGAGCTGAAATGCTCACAACTAATGTTTATATATGTTGGGTCTTGGGCCCACTTAGGCCCGGTTCACTTATTTTTGCCCATTGGCCCAATTTTGGGCCAAAACCTTTAAGATTAGCGCTCTAAATCGCACTTTAACTATTTCTACCTTCCCTAATTATAATTCCTCATTTCTTAATCTTATTTATCCATAATCAATTTCCTCAGTTGTAGTACCAGACAGATCTCAGCCGGTACTGCCGGTCAAAATTCCACTGCGCACTTTTACGCAGAAAACTATATTTTCCGACTCGGAAAAATTCACTGAATCCAAATATCATATTTAAATTATCAAATTCCAATTGCCAAATCTTCCAACCATATTCGCTCCTATTTAACTTATTATTTACTAAATTTCGGTTAGACCGGGTATTACATAAGGCACCCTAAAATGAATTAGTTTCAACAATATTGAAAATGAATAGTCAAGAAGCACCCGTAAAACAATTACACTAGGAAAAATTGACAAAGTAAACAAACCTAGATTTCTGTTTTGTTTCTTTCTCTTCAATTTCAGGTCCATCAGCTTTCAGTTTCTTACTTATTTTAGCAGCTCGGGCTGTCGCTAACTCTATTGCAGGCTTCATGGTGGCGGCTTTACTGGCAGTCTGCTGTGCAGTCATGGTTTGTTGCATAAGCAGAGCTTGCTGGAATTACATCTGTTGCATTGTCACAGCTTACTGCATTATCAAAGGAAGAGATGATAAAGCAAGGGAAGAATTCACAACAAATAGTTTTTGCAGAAGAAATTTTGCCATCTCAACATTCAAAGGCCGGCGACTGACATCTATGTTATTTAATGCCAGAGCAGCAGTTGCCTCTTTAGGTTTTGAATATTCTATATAAGCAAAATGCTTTGAATTAGCAATTGTGTATTCAACAACTGTGCTACAGAAGCCAAAGAGTTGTTTTAGCTGTTCAACAGCGAGAAGTGGACTCAGATTGCTAACTTGGAGAGTTTTCTTCAATGCATCATCCTTACCAGCTTTTTCAAGTGAGCCTGATTAAGTTACCATAGATGATAAGAATAAAGCAAGAAATACTTAAACGGAAAACAAGAATAACATAAAAAAAAATGTAACTACCGAACATGACAAAAAGTCACCAATAGAGAGCACTTCTTGTATAAGAGCTCTGTAATACCAAACATAGCAACAAACAAAATTAACACGCCACAACATACCAATGAAATTTTTTACTGACTGAGCTTGCGCCTGAGCTGCATGGGCTTGAAGTGCTTGGGCAACGACTATTGCATGTGTAGCAGCCATTGCAACAGCAGACGGAGCCATAGGAGCTGGGCTAAGTGTTCCCATTGAGGTCGTTGCAGCTAATACAGTCATTAGCAAATTATGAGGTAGGTGATTCAACTTACAATCGAATTTTATACATTGCCCATTAAGATAATCACAGAAAACTTCCCCTAATGAAGCCCCAATTCCAGGCAAAATAGCAACCCCAGAAGCTCCAGCAACAATCCCTCAAATTGATGCTTAAGTTTTTCATTTTGTCAAAATTAACAACAACTAATATGAAATCACAGAAATAAAACTGAATTACATTAATTACAAAAATCACGGCAATGCTATAATAATTAAAATCACATAAATCACAGAGAGGATGTTACCGAAAGAAAGAGGCTGACGACGGTGATGAAGAATGAGAAAGACGGGAGGAAGACGGTGACGTTCTCTGGAACGAGGAAGACGACGACGCTCTCTAACGCGACGACATTCTACTTGGCTAGGTGAGGCGCGCGCGAATGCTGCAGTGACCTTGGCAGAGCGCCGTGGAGGAAGCTTCTTCGTCTTCTTTACCAGAGAGAAGAGATGAGTTTGAAAAGAAGAGAGGGAGTTGGGTGAGAAACCCAGAATAACAAAGAACAAGTGATGTTTTTTTGTTAGTTTTTAAATTTGTTTATTTTTCTTGGTATGAATGATTGATTAGGGTTCATAGAGGATGTCAATAAAATTGAAATAATCTCTTTTAGTATAGATAAATAATTAAATATGTTTTTGTTTTTTAAATTATTTAAATTTTGACATAATAAAATTAAATAATTTGATTAATTTAAAAAGTAATTTTTGTCTAACATAAAAAAAAGGTATTTAAGTTTTATAAAAAATTAAATAAAAAAATTTATTTTTATTAAATTATAAGGATATTTTAGTAAAAATAGTGATATAATATATATTTAAAAAAAATTAGACACTGAAAAATAAATTTTACATAATTTATTATTATTTGTCCATATTTTAAACATATAGGTAAATATCAATTTATATGGTATCGAAACAACCACCTTAAATAAATCCTCTTTTCCCTGTTTGCTGGTTGCATTGCTCTACCAGAACCAGAAGATGGAATCTACAGTTACTTCTGAGCTAATTCACTAGAACACTATATTTTAGCGTGGATCATTCGTTGGATATTGAATATCTCTCTCTACAGAAGCAAAAAATCAAGTTTGGGTAAAGCATCTTCTCTTTTTGGTTCGATTCAGTAAAGGAACTTTCTTCTTTCTCTTTTGGTCTTTAGCTCAAGACATGAAGCAATGCACTATGCACGAATCGTCGTTGCTGAAAAAGATAAAAGAAAAATTGTCTGTTGTGTTTATCAACTTCAATTAAATTGAACTATCTAAGCGCAAATACGAAGACTTGAGTGTCCCAAAGTCTTTTTCTTCCGCTAAGTTATTTTCTTTTTCGAAGTATGCATCCATCCTCTCCTTATTAGAATTATTTAGAGTTGGACACTTTTAGACTTAAACGTTAAGTTTTTCATGAACTTATTTCTTTTTTAATTGATTTGAACAGTTGTTGTACTTTTTGGCCTAAAAGGTTGATGGTAGGAAATATTGATTTCGATTATTGATACATATTATCTTGTGTGATGAAATTACTCAGGTGTAAAACATTGATGGCTTACAAGAATAACATTGGATGAATGAAGGATTTTGCCATTCCCGATTACATACTCGTCCCCGGAGCAAAGATTCGCAATGCCCTTTGATAGTTTTCATAAACTCCAAAAGTGGTGATCAGCTTGGTGGCGAGCTTCTTACTACCTATAATTCCCTCCTCAACAAAACTCAGGTACATTTTTTTTGTGGTTGCGGCGGGTTGCAATGTATTTGAAATTGTTGACTTAAATTTGACATGCTGTTTGAGCTACAACTTTTCACATTATCTTTGGTTATATTGATATTGATTTAGGTGATTTTGTATTTTTCAAGGTTTTTTATTTGGGATCAAATGCTCCCGATATGGTGCTGCATCGGATTTATTCCAAGTTAGAAAAGTTAAAGCACAATGGAGATACTTTTGCTCCTGAAATTCAGAAAAGATTGAGAATAATTGTACGTTGATAAATGTACTTTCTATTTTTAGCATGCTCTAATAATCTTTGTGTCTAATAACATTCAATTACTCCTTATCTCTAACGTATTCATAGCAATCAGGTTGCAGGTGGAGATGGTACGGCGAGCTGGATTATCGGAGTTGTCGCCGATCTTAAGTTGCATCGGCCACCACCAGTTGCAACAGTGCCATTGGGAACCGGAAACAATATCCCCTTTTCATTTGGATGGGTAATTTCCTATTTTCTCAATCTGTTAAAATCTACTAATTTGGTGATAACTCAATGGGTTTTTCTGATGGCCTTTGTTTTTAATTTTTCCTCATCTGGATATGAAATCATAGAGCATTTTGTTACCTTACTATGAAGACTCAATTTTCATTTTGTAAAAAGTTTTATGGTTGTTCAAGTGTTTTTTTCTTGGACACCAGATTCTTCATGGTTGCGGTCATATATATAATGCCTGACTTACAAGATTGATATATTAATCAACTCATATCTAAGAGTAATTTCCCACTTTTGACTTTACTCTGTGATGGAATTGGGACATAAGTTGTGTGATTTATTGTACCTTCAGGGAAGGAAAAATCCTGCTACTGACAAAGAAGCTGTTATGTCATTCCTGAATCAAGTAAAAGATGCAAAGGAACTGAAAATAGACAGGTATTTGCCCTACTTGTTTGAGTTTCCAATTGTAGTGACACCTTTCACATAAATGCACAATTATTTGAGTTCATTGTTAACGACTGTTGAACTTTACTTCAAGAGTCCGAAAAATGATATGGTTATCAAAGTCGCAATTTTCAGTAGTAAGATATAAAAAAGAATAATGGGAGTCTGATCCGCCTGTACAATGCAGAATTTAATATAACTGGAATCTTGTGTTAATTATTTTCCTACTGATATTTTTCTCCTTTTGTGTTGTTCTGTTTTTTTTTTGAGTTTATTTCTAAGTGGTCAAAATGATTTTCAGCTGGCATGTTATAATGAGAATGAAGACTCCAAAAGAAGGTTCTTGCGAGCATATTGCGCCTGTTGAGCTGCGCCTGTCTCTCCAACAGATAAACTAAACTTGGTCAGTCCTTTGTTCTTCACTTTTTTTTTTCATTGAAAAATCACGTGCAGAGCATTAAATTTCTAAGTTCATGAATTTATTGTCATTACAATTGGAAATTCCATGAAGGAAATATAGAAAAATATAAGATTCTTGTGAGGTTGTCCATAGCAATAGAATAGTGCTATTATAAATGAGACAACTTGTTCTGTTTTTCAAAAGATAAGTGCTTCACTGATACAATATCTTGTCTCTTTCGAATATGACCTCTGTTTCTCCATTGAAGAACACTTGTCCCTGATTTATACACTGCAAAATCTTTTAAGGAAGACATTTTAGACGTTTTTCAGGAAGTAATAATAATTTTGGTGATTGGAATTTTTTGACCCCTCTCTGTTTAGTGAAGCTCTTTTGTTTCTGTTTGGATATGTTGGGAGTTAGGGTCTTGGAAGGCTTGAACTGTAAATCAGACTTCACTTTACTCATTTGCATTTCTTGCTTTCTATTTCTTGTTATTCTCTTTTCCTAAACAAGTCCAACACCATCTCTTTGATGCTTATTTGTCACTCGTTATTTTCTCAGGAGGGTTATCACACTTACCATGGGGGATTTTGGATTTATTTTAGCACTGGTAAGAAAATCAAACTTATCTTATAATTTTGTTAAAATGTGTTGGCGGCAATTGCATTTCTGAAATTTCGATAAGTGTACATTGAAAGTAATTCTAAGTCACCAAAGTTGCTTAGCCAATAGGGTATCCCTTGGGAAAAGATGAGATCTAGGTATTAGGTTAGTGTAAGCAGCAAGTATCCCTTTTAATGTGTGTGTTCCATGCAGGAATGGATGCTCAAGTATCATATAAATTTCATTATGAAAGGAAGTTGCATCCTGAAAGGTTTAAACATCAGTTATATAATCAGGTACCTAGTTACTCACACGTAACATAAGAGTGTTCAAGTTAATCAAGCACAACATTTTTATTTCTATTTGTTTGATCTGACAACAACTTTCTTGCCATTTTTTTTCTTTCAAATGGTTAAGCACATGTTACTTGTGCCTTAAGTTTTAGTTCTTATTGTTTACTGTAACGTCTAGTTTAGATAAATTTCTAGAATTTATTCGTTCAAGACAGTATAATATGTCGATTTCTCGCTTTAGTTTACAAATCAGTACATCGTTAGATGAATTTCTTGTGGTTGGGATGCATCACCCTATTCTCTCACACTATTCTTACGTGACATTAATAAACAGCATATGTCATATCTGTGTATTAAGTTTATTAGAGTGTTTAGTTCATATGTTTAATGCAACGTCTATTTTGGATAAAATTACTAGAATTTATTCATTCAAGACATATTTCAATTAACAAGTGACTTGATAATATGTCAAGTTCTTACTTTATTTTATAAACTTCGTATATGGATTGATTCTTTTCATGCTATACGACTTATGTTTTACTCTATGTTACTTCTCATTTTGTAACCAGAGTTGCTATTTGAGGCTTGGTTGTACACAAGGATGGTTCTTCGCTCCTGTGAAATCTTCGGCGTGTTGGTATTTAAATAATCACCAGTTATTATAACTTAGTTCATTAGCAAAAAATAAGTACAGTTTGTTTATCACAGTAATATCCAACTATATACTAGTAGATTTTTCACTAAATTTGGTTAATACCTACTATTTTCAGTCCTCAACCATTGCAATTGAAATGCAGAGAGTATTTGATATTTGAAACTTTCGTTGATCTCATGCTTTATGCTAAATTTGTTGTTGTACCAGATTAACATATCTACACTAATATAGTCTAGCATAAAACATTGGTGATGATATGCTAAATTTTGAATATTAACTCAAATTTAGCTAAGTAGTTTGGATTCTTTGATAGTAAATTGCGACTGGCATAGCTTCCAGTTCCACATGTCAATGTGTTTTGGGGTGATAGTTTCTGTTGGACACTTCTTGTTTTTGCAATTTTGTTCTATTTTATTTTTATAATTTGCCTTTTATCACCGTGGTATAATTTGGAATCTTCAATTCAGGAAAATTGCTCACAAGGGTTAAGATAATGAAAAAGCATGGTCAGTGGGAAGATCTAAATATACCACAAAGGGCAAACATATTCATAATCATAAATATTATTGGATTATTCCAGGTTCGGTAATCATAGCTCCTCCAGAATGGCTACTGGTACATAGGTACTACAGCTTCAAGTGCAGAGTGGATTTAACGTGGTATTGCTTGCCACCAAAGATTTCATCAAGATAGTTCTTGCCATCCAAATCCAACGATTCTGAAATTCTTCGATCAAGGAAAACGTGGTCTTTAGTGTTACTGGCCTGTTGACAAAATCGTTTTGACAAAACCCTAGAAACAGAAACGTCGATGCTGCAGTTACGGTGGCAAAGGAGGGAACAAAGCGAAGAGCAAGGGAAAATTCAGGGAGGATTTTGTTGGTGAATTCTGAGTATTGGAAATTTTGTTGAGGAGGGTGGGAGGAAGGAGCTCACGGTAAAGAATTAGAATGAGAGGAAGAAGAGGCTCCGATAGAAGAAGATGGAGGCTATGACTAGGATGATTATGACGACGGAGAAGATGGAGATGATATGGTGTGGTTGATGGTGGGGGGCGTGGCTTTCTTGTGCTTGTTTGCTCTTATAGAGTTTCACCGAGAGAAATACTATTTATTCTCTAAGTAGCGTTTGTTTTGAGGTATTGGGATAGAGACTGAGACACAGTATCATGTTTGTTGGTTTAAAGGCTGGTACTAAAATTTCTGTCTCTGTCTTTAAAATTTCAGTACCTCCAAAAAGTAGGGATATAGGGGACTGAAATTTGTAAAGACGGAGATTGAAATTTTAATAATATTTTATACCTAAAATACCCTCATTTCAATTAATTAATTCCAATTTTATTCTTTGTGCAAATTAAATTAGAGTTTTATTCTTGTTTTAATTTCTGTCTCTTACTTTGCACCAAACAAAATATTGAAATTTATTTTAATCTCTGTCTCTTAGTCTCTGTCTCTCAGTCTCAGTTTTTCAATCTCTATCTCTCTACCAAACGCTACAATTTTGGGATCACTCAAATAAAGAGGCATATTTCATTTTTTATTAAAAATATTTTTGTGTTGTATTTTAATTAGTTTTTGTATAATTTATTCGGTATTTTTTGTCACATTATTAAATTTTTTAAAAGATTTTTTTTCAAAAATAATAAAAAATATTTAAATTAGACTAAAATAAAAAAATAATAGATTAACTATTAGATTTTTTTTAAAATTGTTTATATAAAAAAATATGTCACACTCATCAATATATATAACAAGCTCAAGTTTCTTAAATTTTTTACAAATAAAAAAATAATTAATTTATGTTCATGCGATATATAAAATAATTACTATATTATTATTATATTATAGATTAAAATTCATTAATTTAAATTTATTTTTATTTTTAATATAAGTATTAGAAATAAATAAATTTTTATAACTAGATGCAGTGTACAAAATATATATAATATTAATTAGTTTTAAAAAAATTATGAAAATTTTCTGAAAAAGTAAACATAAAAAGTGTTCATAGAAGTAAATATGTTTAAAAATAAAATTTTTAATATTTTTTTTATTTTATGGATATATTTGATATCCGATTCAAACATAAAAAGTGCCAATATCGAATTCGATCTGATGAGTTTAGTGCAGATTGTATCAATTTTTTAGCTATATCTGATTTGCGAATGCCCCTAACAATAATAATTAAAAAAATTATAATGATTATACTTTTAACTAAGAGGAAATCCCAAAAAAAATACTAAATACAAGAACAATTTAATCAAATATTAAAACAAATTTACTTTGAATCAATTGCACTTTTTTCTGTCCACGTACATATATATATAATGTAATAATAATAATATAATAATTATTTTATATATATGTCACACAAATATAAACATTTTTTCTGTAAACTTAAAAAAGATTTTATAAGTCTCTAATTTTGTTATTGATTTTTTTGGTATTAGCCCTCCTATTATGGATTTGATTCATATATAATTCAAATGTGTTAAATAAATAAATAAAGAAGAGGTAATATAAAATAAAATGTAAATAGAAGACTCTAATATTAATATAAGTAACTTGATAAAATACTTTATATATTTATATGCAGTAACATAAAGATAGATAAAGAGAAATTATTAATAGTGTATAAAGAGAGAAGATATTTTTATTGTTGTAAAGAGAAAGAGAAAGAGAAGTATTTGTAACTGTGTAAAATCCATTTGCCTCGTTCATGCTTTTATAGGCAAATAAATTCAACTATTCAAACTTTATTAATTGTATTTTTCCATGAGAATTTGCTCCTTACATAGGAAATTAGATCCACCCTTAAATGAGCATTCATCCTTATCTATCCATGTTGTAACACTCCCCCTTGGATGCTCATTTAGGATTATTGCCTCATTAAAACCTTACTAAAGGAAAACTCTGTGGGAAAAACCTTAGTGAAGGAAAAAGAGTACAATATCCTTTGTGATGGGGACTGCCTCATTAAAAACCTTGTCAAGAAAAACCCAATGGGAAAAAAAACTTGACCAAGGAAAAAAGAGTACAGTCTCCCCCTCTTGCTGACATTATTTAATGTCTCGAAATCGGTGCATCCCAATCTCATGTACCAGTCTTTCAAAGGAGGATTTCGGGAGTGACTTTGTGAATAAATCTGCCAAATTGTCACTTGAACGGATCTGTTGGACATCAATTGTACATTGATTTTGAAGGTCATGAGTGAAGAAGAATTTGAGAGAAATATGTTTTGTTCTATCGCCTTTGATGTATCTGCCTTTAAGTTGAGCAATATATGCTGCATTATCTTCAAACAGGATAGTTAGAGCTATCTTATGATCAATCAGTCCACATGATGACAGAATATATTGGATCAGACTCCTCAGCCAAAAACACTCGCGACTAGCTTCATGAATCGCCAGTATTTCGGTATGATTAGAGGATGTTGCAGCAATCGTCTGTTTCGTGGACCTCCATGATATAGCTGTTCCACCATATGTAAACAGGTATCCTGTTTGAGATCTCCCTTTATGTGGATCAGACAAGTATCCGGCATCTGCATAGCCAACTAGTTGTGACTTGGATCCATAGGGATAAAACAATCCCATATCAACCGTCCCATGAAGATATCAAAAGATTTGTTTGATTCCACTCCAATGTCTTCTGGTTGGAGAGGAACTATATCTTGCTAGTAAATTCACAGCAAATGATATATCGGGTCGTGTATTATTAGCAAGATACATTAGTGCTCCAATGGCACTAAGATATGGTACTTCAGGACCAAGGATATCTTCATTCTCTTCTTTGGGACGGAATTGATCCTTTTCCACATCCAAAGATCTTACGATCATTGGTGTACTTAATGGATGTGACTTATCCATATAAAATCTCTTCAAGATCTTTTCTGTGTATGTTGTTTGATGAATAAAGATCCCACCTTTTATATGCTCGATCTGCAGGCCGAGACAAAACTTAGTCTTTCCAAGATCTTTCATCTCAAACTCTTCTTTTAGAGTTTTTATAATTGTTGGAATCTCTTCAGGAGTCCCAATAATATTTAAATCATCAACGTACACAGCAATTATAATAAACCCAGATGTAGTTTTCTTTATGAAAACACATGGGCAGATATCATCATTCTTGAATCTGTTTTTGGCCAGATACTCAGTAAGACGATTATACCACATTCGTCCAGATTGCTTTAGACCATATAAAGATCTTTGCAATTTGACTGAGTATAACCCTTGCGAATATTCATTAGATGGTTTAGATATCTTTAGTCCTTCAGGGACTTTCATATAGATATCCCGGTCTAATGAGCCGTATAAGTAGGCTGTTACTACATCCATTAAATGCATATGCAGTTTATGATATGCAGATAAACTGACCAAATAACGCAATGTTATCGCATCCACTACAGGGGAATACGTTTCTTCATAATCTATACCGGGCCTTTGTGAAAAACCTTGTGCCACAAGTCGGGCTTTATAGCGCACAACTTCATTTTTCTCATTTCGTTTTCTCACAAATACCCACTTATATCCAACAGGTTTTACATCTTCAGGTGTACGGACTACAGGTCCAAAGACTTCACGTTTTGCAAGTGAGTCTAATTCAGCCTTCATGGCTTCTTTCTATTTTGGCCAATCATTCCTTTGTCGACATTCTTCGACTGATCTTAGCTCAAGATCCTTACTTTCATGCATGATATCTAATGCCACATTATATGCAAATATTTCATTGACAATTGTCTTATTTCGGTCCCATTTCGCTCCTGTAAAGACATAATTTATCGAGATCTCGTCATTTTCACAATTTTCAGGTACCTGAACGTCTTCTGGCGTTATATCAGAATTTTGGACAACTGCAGGTGTCTTTACTATGTCTTTTTCCACAGGAATATTTACCTCTTTTCTCTTTCGAGGATTTTCATCTTTGGAACCGACAGGCCTGCCACGCTTCTGACGTGTATTTGCTTCAGTGGCAATTTGTCCAACTGGGACATCAATTCGAATTGGGGCATTTTCGCCCTGCCACGCTTCTAGCGTGAATTTATTTCAGTGGCTACTTGTCCTACTGGGACATCAATTCGAATTGGAGCATTTTCCGCTGGTATATATGACTTGGTAATCCTCTTTATATCGGAAAATGCATCAGGCAATTCATTTACTATTCTTTGCAAATGTATAATCTTTTGAACTTCTAGTTCACATTGCCCTGATCGAGGATCTAAATGCATCAATGATGATGCATTCCAGTTAAGTTCCTTTTCAGGAAGCTTATTCTCTCCCCCTAATGTTGGAAATTTTGATTCATCAAAATGACAATCCGCAAACCGGGCTTTAAACACATCACCAGTTTGTATCTCAAGATACCTCACTATAGAGGGAGAATCATATCCAACATATATTCCCAATTTTCTTTGGGGTCCCATTTTGGTGCGATTAGGTGGTGCAATGGGAACATATATCGCACACCCAAATATTCTTAAATGGGAAACATTTGGCTGCTGGCCAAAAGCTAATTGCATAGGAGAGAATTGATGATAACTCGTTGGCCTCAAACGAATAAGTGCTGCGACATGTAAAATAGCATGTCCCCAAACCGAGGTTGGGAGATTTGTTCTCATAAGCAAGGGTCTAGCAATTAATTGGAGGCGCTTAATAAGTGATTCTGCTAACCCATTTTGTGTGTGAACATAAGCTACTGGATGTTCAACACTTATTCCATTAGCCATACAATAAGCATCAAAAGCTTGGGAAGTAAATTCACCAGCATTATCAAGGCGAATTGCTTTGATTGGATTTTCTGGAAATTGTGCTTTTAATCGAATAATTTGAGCCAGTAATCTCGCAAACGCCAGGTTGCGAGAAGACAATAAGCACACATGTGACCATCTCGAGGATGCGTCTATCAGGACCATAAAATATCTAAAAGATCCACATGGTGGATGAATAGGTCCACATATATCACCTTGAATCCTTTCTAGGAATTCAGGGGACTCAAATCCAATCTTTACTGGTGATGGCTTTAAAATTAACTTCCCTTGAGAACATGCAGCACAACAAAATTCACTAGATTTAAGAATCTTCTGGTTCTTTAGTGAATGTCCATGAGAGTTTTCAATAATTCTCCTCATCATGGTTGTTCCCGGATGACCCAATCTATCATGCCAAGTTATGAATTCATTTGGGCTAGTAAACTTCTGGTTTACAGTGGCATGTGATTCAATTGCACTAATCTTGGTATAATACAACCCAGATGAAAGTGAGGGTAATTTTTCTAATATAACTTTCTTATTTGAATCATGAGTTGTGATACATAAATACTCATGATTTTCCTCATTCGTTGTCTCAACATGATATCCATTTCGGCGAATATCTTTGAAGCTCAACAAGTTTCTTCGAGACTTGGTAGACAACAGTGCATTATTTATTATGAATTTTGTTCCTCCAGGAAACAAAATTATAGCTCTTCCGGAGCCTTCTATCACATTGCATGAGCCAATAATAGTATTAACATATTCCTCTTTTGGCACAAGATGGGTAAAATATATATCACTTTTGAGAATAGTGTGCGAACTTGCACTATCCGCAAGGTATACATCTTCATTACATATCCTTGCCATTCTCTTCAAAAACAAATAATAATAAAATGAGTAGTATGCACAGTTAAATTAAATACTTGATCAGAATTATTTTTCTAAGAAACACTGTACATAAAATAATGTCATATACTAAAATTTTATTTTAAAATTTGACACATTTAATAATTTCAAAATTCATAAACATTAATATTTCATTATTTATGTACATCACATTTGAAACTTAAATACATAGAAAATAAAACTTAACAATAAGTTCTTTACATTATTTATTTACATAGATACTTCACAATCTCACATATTAAACTATTCCATCATTGATCAAATGGCCAATATTTCCTTCAGGGTCCTCAAAGAAATCAGATACATCATAATGAGTGGTGGAATTTTCTGCATCATTTGAAACAAAATTCGACTCTTTTTCCTTATCGTCCTTTTTCAAAGATGCCTGGTAAAGATCAACTAGGTGCCTTGGGGTACGACAGGTACGAGACCAATGGCCCTTTCCACCACAACGAAAACACTTATCCTCTGTTGATTTACTCTGCCCGATATTTTTTCTCTATCCCACTTCTGGTGAGATCCTCTCTTTTGAACATAATTCTTTTTCCTTCCATAATTTTTCTTGTTATTAAAAGCTTGCCATTTACCTCTTCTGGGGTAATGATTTGCCGCATTTACTTCAGGAAATGGGGCGGCGCCAGCAGGGCGCGCTTCATGATTTTTCAATAACAACTCGTTGTTGCGTTCAGCAACAAGAAGGCAAGAAATTAACTCAGAATATTTTTTAAACCCTTTCTCTCGATACTGCTGCTGCAGGAGCACATTCGAGGCATGGAAGGTTGAGAAAGTTTTCTCCAACATATCATGATCAGTTATTTTCTTTTCACACAATTTCATTCGTGAGGTGATTCGAAACATTGCAGAATTATATTCATTTATAGATTTAAAATCTTGTAAACGCAAATGCGTCCATTCATATCGGGCTTGAGGAAGTATTACCGTTTTCTGATGATTATACCTTTCTTCAAGGTCTTTCCAAAGATCTGCAGGATCTTTTAATGTAAGATATTCATTTTTCAATCTTTCGTCAAGATGACGACGAAGGAAAATCATGACTTTAGCTTTATCCTTCTGAGATGCATTATTTTCAGCCTTAATGGTATCTCCAATATCCATTGAATCGAGATGGATTTCAGCATCTAATATCCATGATAAATAATTGTTTCCAGATATATCAAGAGCATTGAATTCAAGATGAGAGAGTTTCGACATAATGAAAATTTGTTACCTGAGTCTTCCTAAAAATTTGATCAGAGCCTCATGCTGATAACGTGTTAAATAAATAAATAAAGAAGAGGTAATATAAAATAAAATGTAAATAGAAGACTCTAATATTAATATAAGTAACTTGATAAAATACTTTATATATTTATATGCAGTAACATAAAGATAGATAAAGAGAAATTATTAATAGTGTATAAAGAGAGAAGATAATTTTATTGTTGTAAAGAGAAAAGAGAAAGAGAAGTATTTGTAACTGTGTAAAATTCATTTGCCTCGTTCATGCTTTTATAGGCAAATAAATTCAACTATTCAAACTTTATTAATTGTACTTTTCCATGAGAATTTGCTCCTTACATAGGAAATTAGATCCACCCTTAAATGAGCATTCGTCCTTATCTATCCATGTTGTAACAAAATGATAAATTATTTGGTGATGTGCTTCTTTTTTTACTGTAATATACTTCGTTGTTATTATTATTATTATTATTATTATTATTATTATTATTATTATTATTATTATTATTATTATTATTATTATTATTATAATAAAAAATTCATAGATAAAAAGTGAAAAAACCATGAAGTGCAATTATGACTTTAAGAATAATAGGGTCAAATTATTGTCATAACATAATAGAAGTATGAAAGTTTATCATTCTCCTCTAATGGAGGGAACAAAATTCCTTTCAATAATTTATTTAACGTTTAATAGAATAAAAATAAATTTTACTAAAATAAATTTCAATACGAATTTAATATTTTTATTCATCATAAAATACTTATAGAATTACTCGTAGATAAATTTTAGAAAAAAGAAAAAAGGCATGATTTTTAATTTTATTTTTAAATAAACTTTATTTTTAATTTTAAAATAAATTTTAATTTTATCTTATAATAATATTAATTTTCTACCATATATAATTATTCAATTATTTTTTAATCACATCCAAATAAATTACTCTTAATAAAAAAAAATTTGTGTTATTCAATTATCTTTTTTTTAAAAATAATTAACTATTAAAATAATTAAACTTTTCACAACAAAAATAATAAAAAATTATGAACGAAAAAAATAACCATCATGATTATTTTTTGTATTTTTATTCATATTTTAATTATAAACATAAATATAATTTGATTATATTATTTATGAAATGTGACTATAGATACAGATAAAATTTAGTTAAATTACTTATATATAGTTTCATTGTATTGCTTATAAAATTAGATTATAATTATGACTATAGAATTGTTTCGGTATTTTTCTATTTGTGGGCTAATTAATGGTGTTGAAATATTACCCTCAATTATAAATAAGGTTTATAATTTAAAAAATCAAAGACTCAATTAAAAAGATACGAAAAAGATGATGTTAAAATATTCTAATTATTTAAAATAAAAATATTCAAAATTTAATTAAAAATTATTTAAAATTTAAACTCAACAAAAGTTTATATTCAATGTGTTTTGTATTAAATATATTTAATAACTTATTATATCGAATTGGGTAAAATTAGCTTTTATAATATTAATTTTCTAATAACACTTTATTAGAAAAATATTATTTTTTTAGAATTTTTTAAAAATTAATTAATATTGTATATATTTTGTTACACTACATCTAGTTATAAAAATTTTATTTATTTCTAATGCTTATATTAAAAATGAAAATAAATTTAAATTAGTGAATTTTAATCTATAATATTATAAAAATTTTAAGAGGTTTGAGCTTGTTATCGATATAACTCGTATGATAAATTTTATTTTAAAAAAGTTATATATATAATATATCAAAAAAAAATTTAATAGTTAATCTATTACCTTTTTAGTTTTAGTCCAATCTAAATGTTTTTTACTGTTTTTAGAAAGAAAATCTTTTAAAGAATTTAATAATATGTGACGAGGAACACTGAATAAATTATACAGAAACCAATTAAAATGTAACACAAAAATATCTTTAATAAAAGATGAAATAGGCATCTTTATTTGAGTGTTTCCCTTAAATTTTTATCTTTAGTCAGTCTTTTGATTTAAATAATATTATTTAATTAATTTAAATGTCCACTCTTATAAGAAGTTACTTATTTTTTATGGGAAGTTACTTGTTTTTTAGATTTTCTCTTCTAAAGGCTAAATGATGGACCATTTTTAAAGGATACTTAGTTGCACTGTTTCTGTGTTTCACAAATTAGAATTGGATTTTAGTGAGACTGAGAGAAGGGAGAGGGAGGGGCTTCCATTCATAGGGTGTCTTTTATTTATTTATTTGTTTATTTATTTTTGGTAGGGGATCAAAATGACGCCGTTTTTATGTGGGCTGATATTTCAAAAAACTAGACTGGTTTATCTGGTTTACCGGTTAACTACTGATTTGACCAGTTTTTTTAATGATATTTTGTAGGCCGGTTTTAACCATCAACCGAATCAGTTAGAGGACCGATTTATAATGAATTCGGTCAAATTGATTAGTCCGGTCCGATTTTTAAAACCTTGTCAAAAATAACTTTTAAAAATATTTCATGATGACCGAGCCTTCATCATAAATTCAAAAAGAGATTCCTCACCTTAAGAATTCAGATATGATTGTAAAGAGAAAAAAGAGACAAATACTTTAATCGGTTTAGAATATTCATTTATATTTTAAAACCAACAAATTGAACCTTTGAAACTTGGTGGCTATGAAGTTTTTTTCAACTTTTTCGTTCTTCTTTTCCAAGTTATGTACGAAGGAAAGAAAGAAAGCAGGAGGTGGCTCTCCAAATTACATACGAGAAAGGAAATAAGCAAGGGGTGGCTTCAATTGGAAATGGATCGAATTTCAAGGTAATTAGTCACCTGGCTAAATTAATAAAATAGATTATGATAATTACTAAAACTAGATATATCATATCACCAGTAATTATACTCTTAGAGTAAATATGTGAGCTACTAGTATAAATGATACTAGTAATAAGAGAATCGATAGATTTTAGAACCAGTTATAATATTATTATCATAAAATGGTATTATAATAAAATATCAAATAAAATCTTAGTATAATAAAATACGATTATTTATTATTCTGCATATTCAAAATCAGCTTGTTAAACGAAATCTAACCATGTCACTCGGATATTATGAATTCCTAACGTATAAAGCTCAAAAAATCTGTTGTTGAAAATCTGGATTGTTACACTCGAGGGCCTCATTCTTTTGCTCCAGTATCTGTTACTCCTACACCAACTCCTTCAAACTCAAGTTCGTCCACACCTCCTCCACCTACATCAAACTTTCATAATCATACAGCCTATGTTGATGTCCCATCTACAGTTTCTGACCCGAATTGGTATCCAGACACTGGTGCATCTCACCATGTCACACTTGATCAAACCAAATTAATTGCATCTTCTGAATATTCTGGTTCGGATCAGGTTGAGATTGGAAATGGTACAGGTATTCCTATTAAGCATGTTGGACATTCTTTTCTTTATGCTTTAAAATCTCAAAAGATTATTTTCATCACAAAAGCTTATTCACACTTCACAAATCACTAAGAATCTGATAAGTGTTTTCAAATTTGCACAAGATAACTGTTTTCTTTGAATTTCATGCTCATTCTTGTGTTGTTAAATGTCAATTCACTAAAGAAGTTCTTTTGCAGGGTATTAGAAAAAGAGGTCTTTACTAGTTTACTGGTTGTTCGGTTGCTCAGGTGTTTGGAGGATCGGTAAGGTGAATAACGAAGCAAGGGAATGAGAGGATCTGGACCTGGGCGTGAGCTGCTGGAGCGGTGCGTTCGGCCTATTTGTCGGTGTGTTGGCGGGTGAGGCCACCTGTAAGGATACTCCGATGCTAAAGTCAGAGTCCGTACGAATAGGCGGCCAATCAGGGTTAGAAGGGTGACGTACTTTTGGGAGGGGTAGATCCCTCCCTATTTATACCATGTACTCAGGTGGACCCCTTGTGATCAGGCCAACCTGCTTAGAAGCTTCTACTAGCTGTCCAAGTTTCTCGTAGAATGGGAGGTGACATGTGGGTCGCCTCTTGATCTAGGTCAGTGGATCCATCGGGTCGGTGACTTGTGACCAGACCCGGGTCATTAATGGGCTAGACCAGAACACTGATGTTACAATTTCACAAAATACTTCTTCTGTCACTACTCCACGTGTTCTTTTTTCTAATTGCCTTTCTTTTGATCTATGGAACAAACGCTTGCACATTCTTCCCTCAAGATTGTTAAATACATCATGAATAAATGTAAGATTTCAGTACTTAATAAAATGCCTGATCAGATTTTGAGAGTTTGTAAAAATTGTGCTCAAGTTAAATTGCATAGATTGCCTTTCCCTGACTCCCATACATTTTACAATTCTCCCTTACAATTAGTCTATATTGATATTTGGGGACCAGTTCCAATTATATCCCAATTTTCGATATACTTGCATATATTTCTTGGTAAATAAGTCACAAGTCTTTATTGCCTTTATTCAATACAAGAATTTTATAGAAAATTTAACTGGTTATAAAATCAAAGAACTTCAATATGATAATGGAGGTGAATACACCTTACACTCCTTTAATTCTTATTTGCAAACATAGACATCTCATTGAAATGAGTTTGTCTATGTTATCCACTGCATTTATGCTCATCACTTTTTGGGATGAGGGTGTGATTACTTCTACATATCTTATCAATAGAATACCTATTCAGGTTCTCTCTAATAAACAACACCTTTTGAATTAATAATGAAACAACAATCAGATCATTTATCTATCAGAATTTTTAGCAATGCTTATTTTTCTCATTTAAGATCATACAATCAACACAAACTTGACTATAAGTCTCATAAGTGTGTTTTTTATTGGCTATGCTCCTGATTATAAAGGATATAAATGTTTGCCACCAAATGGCAGAATCTATGTTTCTCGAAATGTTCTCTTTGATGAAAATATTTTTCCTTATCAATCTATTTTTCATTTCAAGCATACTGACACATTATCTTTTAATATGAATTATTCTATTTTCAATTTGCATTACCCTCTATTCCCTCAAATGTTGTTATTTCTATGCCTCAAACTTCTAGTAAACATGTTGATTCTGATACAAGAAATAACACTAATCAGCACACCATAGAATCCGTTCCACTTTCTAATAATCAACCTACACAAGGTAAATAATATTAATTTATCAAATTTTGTTCAGCTCATTTTAGGTATTGAAAATGTACTTCCTCCTATAAACACTGTTTCGCAAAAGTAGAATCCACCATCTCCACAAGTCTCACATCCAATAATCAACGTGCTATGCAGACTAGGTCCAAAACTAGCTCTTTAAAGCCAAGATTGTCCATTGTTACTCAAGAACAACAAGAACAACCTCCTAAGATAGCCACTGCTGCATTACAAATACCTTATTGGAGAAAAGCTATGCAGGATGAGTTTGATGCTTTGATGAAAGCTCAAACCTGGACTTTGGTTGAAAAATCAGAAGGGACTAAAGTCATAAGATACAAATGGGTCTATACTATTAAAAAGCACCATGATGGTTCCATGCAAAAGTACAAGGTCAACAGGTTGGTTGGTCAAGGCTTTTATCAACAAGAAGACTTTGATTTTGATCAAATCTCCAGTTCTGTAATAAGGCCTACTACCATTTGAGTTATCCTAAGTCTAGCTCTTTCCAAGGGTGGACAATTAGGCAATTCGACTATAGCAATGCCTTCTTGAATGGAGACTTGCATCAAATCATTTATATGAAATAATCTCTTAATTTTGAGTGTGATTCTGATTCAAAGGTTTGTAAATTGAGAAAATCTCTCTATGGATTGAAACAAGCCCTAAAAAAGTGGGTTCTAAAGTTAAGCTCTACTTTAAATTCTTTTGGTTTTATTAATGCAAGATCAGATTCTTCTTTGTTCATTAGAACTAAGTCTGATTCTGTTATCTATATTCTATGCTATGTCGATGATATAATTATTACTGAAAATTGTGCAAATGAGGTTACTAATATGATACAGCAACTTGACAAAGTCTACTTTTTACTAAAAGATTTAGGTGAATTAAGCTATTTTCTTGGTATCGAAGTGTTCGAACTGAAATAAATCAAATTCATTTTTCTCAAACTAAGTATATTACTAATTTACTATCTAAATTGGGTATGACGAATGCTACTCCTATGCCTAGGCCTATGGTTTCCTCTTTATATCTCTTGATAAGAAATTATTAGAACGAAGGATAAAGGGATAAGAAAAAGATGGAGAAAAGATACAACAGAAAACACAGCGGAAACATAAAAGGATAGATAAGAGATTTTCCTACTAGACCTCTAAGAAACCTGTTCTTAGCAACCTAGGTCACTGGAAGGGTTTTCCTATTAGACCCTCTAAGAAACTTGTTCTTAGCAACCTAGGTCACCAGAAGGGTTTTCCCTACTAGACCTTCAAAGAACCTGTCCTTGACAACCTAGACCAGAGAGATGAAAACTGAAAGAAACCACAATGCAGATCACCTTAGTGTTAGACCCTTCAATCTTCTTCATGCAACAAGCGACGCAAATCACTTACCTCACTTAATCACACTAAAAAAGTGCATAAAGAAACTAAAAATTTTATTCATCAAAAGTTGTGTAAATTGTCTCACCAAAGGTGTTTAAATAAACCTCTAACAAACTAACTAAGAGATAAGATAAGATAACTTAATTTAAATCTCCTAAAGATAAGATAACTAATTTAAATCAGATTTGATCTTATTGGATTAGATCAGATTTGATTTAAAATCCTAAAGATATATGATAACTAATTTAAATCAGATTTGATCTTATCATATTAGATCAATTTTGATTTAAATTTAAAATCCCTAAAATTACTACTCAGTAAATCAGAAGCAAATCAAATCTTCCAACAAACTCTAACAGCAAAATAAATTAAAATAAAGGCCTAATAATTTCGAAAATTAATAATAAATTATGCCTCCCATTGAATTTTGAAAAGCATTGTTGGGCTTCTTATTGTCCTGCCTTAGCCCAATGGGTCTTATGAGTTGTCGCCATTTCAGCACCACTATTTTTGAGACGGACTCTTGGTCTTCTTGATGTCCAAGACCGGCATGTTATGATTCTTATAATATTCAGATCTTTAAATGTAATAATATTACCATTCTGTCTCTTGACTCTAAAATGACAAAAATGCCCTCCTGAACACGTATCATCCTCTCCCTCTTCAGAAAGATTCATCCTCGAATCTTGAATGAAAAGTTCTTCTTCCCCCCAAGGAATCCAAATCCAATCTACAGGTTTAAATATCATGGTTTGATGACTTTTCTCTACCCACTGAATTGTGGCTATGTCCTTCCTATGTGCAAGTTCAATCTTTCCAGCCATACTTTCACCATCTTGTCTAAAGTATGAAATGAGTTGTCTTTTTTCCTTTTCATCCTTATTAATGCCTCCATAATTGACCACTAAATCTACAAAGCCTGAAAAAGTTGATATAAAAATACTAGGAATTTCATGGTTAGATGTATGAGAAACTAAGGACTCCGTGAAATTCAATGATACTAATGCACTCTTGTCTAAGTTAGAACTTTCTAGATCTCTCTCACAAGTGTGTTTATTGCTCTCAGCTTCTTTGTCACTCATTGACTCCTCTCTCACTATTCTCATCTTTTCTCTCAAAATTCTAACTTTCAATTAAACATTGAACCTTTTCACTCAAACACTCACTTTCTTTCTCTGTTTCTTTTCTCTTTGAATTTTTAAATTTCTCACATCTCAAGGACCCACTTGAGAAATTATGCACTGTTGGATTCTCTAAGTACACAACATCCTCTACAGCATATTCAATAAATTCTTCTGTCTCTGGCTTTGAAGAAGAATAAGAGATAAGCGTAGAAGAAATTCTCTTCTTATGTTTGATCCTCAAATTTTTCTCCTTTGGAATGCCAAGTTGCTATAAATTGTTGCATATACTCTATGTCAATGGCCAATTTGACCAAATCCTCCATGGTCTCGTAACGGTAGCGTTGTACTTTATCTGCAAAGTCTTCGCATAATCCAAACAAAAATCGTTCCATAAGGACCTCCGGACTTAGTTTAATATCAGCCTTGTCCATCAAAATAGAAACTTTTTGTGGTACTCCATCACTGATTATGAATCTTGTTGTAACTTACAAAAATTTCTAAAGAATTCGTTGTGGTATGATGATGGCATAACTCGATTTCTCATGTAGTATGATGATGGCCAAACTGGCTCCTCATGATTTTCTTCATCTTCTCCCGGCTGTAAATTGGGCTCTTTCCGTACCATCTTCTAGATCTTCCTAATTCAGTCCACCATATACGGGCATCATAAAAAAAATTGGCTTGTACCAATCGAACCTTCTTTTCATCTGAAAGGATGCAATTTGCGAAAATCGACTCTACCTTCCTTTTCCATCCGAAATAAGCTTCAGGATCATTCCTCCCTTTAAATGCAGAAATTTGAAACCGAGAACCCTTTTTTGCATATGAGATTCCTTCATCATCACTATCGTAATACTCAATCATTTTTTTTTTGCGACTCTTTTCTTTTTTCTTTTTGGTGTTTTTGTGGACTCTAAAGTGAATTTGCAGAAATTAAAGAGAAAAAAAACAAAGAGACTAAACATGACCCATAGAATATATAGATAAATAAGAATTTACCAGATGATAAGAAATTATAACTGATACCAGATGATAAGAAATTATAACGAACAAAGGATAAAGGAATAAGAAAAAGATGGAGAAAAGATACAACAGAAAAGACACAGCAAAAACATAAAAGGATAGATAAAGGGTTTTCCTACTAGACCTCTAAAAAACTTGTTCTTAGCAACCTAGGTCACCGAAAGAGTTTTTCCTACTAGACTTTCAAAGAACCTGTCCTTGACAACCTAGATCAGAGGGACATATCGCCTTAGTGTTGGACCCATTAATCTTCTTCATGCAACAAGCGAAGCAAATCACTCACCTCACTTAATCACACTAAAAAAAGTGCATAAAGCAACTAAAAGTTTTATTCATCAAAAATTGTGTAAATTATCTCACCAAAGGTGTTTAAATAGGCTATAACAAACTAACTAAAAGATAACATAAGATAACTTAATTTAAATCTCTTAAAAATAAGATAACTAATTTAAATCAGATTTGATTTTATTGGATTAGATCAGATTTGGTTCAAATTTAAAATCCTAAAGATATATGATAACTAATTTAAATCAAATTTATCTTATCAGATTAGATCAGATTTGATTTAAATTTTAAATCTCTAAAATTACTATTCAGCAAATTAGAAGTAAATCAAATCTTCCAACAAACTCTAGCAACAAAATAAATTAAAATAAAGGCCTAATAATTTCAAAAATTGATAATAAATTATGCCTCCCATTGAATTTTGAAAAGTATTGTTGGGCTTCTTGTTGTCCTGCCTTAGCCCAATGGGCCTTATGGGTTGTCGCCATTTCAGCACCACTATTTTTGATACGGACTCTTGGTCTTCTTGATGTCCGAGACCGGTATGGTATGATTCTTCTAGTATTCAAATCTTTAAACGTGACAAGATTACCATTCTATCCATTAGCTCTAAAATGACGAAAATACCCTCTGAACATGTATCATGCATTCTCCTCTTCTTGCACATTTGACGGCAGCAAAGAGAATGCTGAGATATCTTCAAGTCATTAAACATTATGGACTTTGATAGTGTTTTCTTTTGGACTAAGTCTGTGTAAAATTACTATTTTTTTTTTTTGGTTTGAATTTGGGTCCTCTTTGTAAGAACATGCTCTCCTTGCCACTAATCTATATTATTTCTTATTGTTTTATATGCTAATTATATAGTAAAAATATACAATAATTTTTTTAGACATTTTAATTTTATAATTATTTATATTTAAATTAATTATATTTTTATTATTCATAATTATTAATATAAATATTATTAAATATGTATAAATAAAAATAACAAATATTTTTATTATTTATAATATAATTATTTTTTATGATTATATGATATTTATTAATATTATTCTTTAATAAATACATATAGTATAAACTAATTAGTTAGTTATTAAAATAAAAAATAATTATTTTAATATAAAAATAAAATTAAAAAATCTATATTATGCAAAACACTAAAATTTTATATACTTATTTAATAATAATCGGATTATAACTTGTTGATTATAATTTGTTAAAACTTGGTTGTTTTTAAAATATTAATGAAGATATGTATTTTAAATTTTAATTTTAGGTTTTTGATTATTTTATATTTTTTATTTATGTGAGATCGTCAATTCAACTGTGACTCATCGATTGAATCAATGAACCAGTGAACTAATATAAGTATATATGTTATAAAAAATATTTCCTTTTTAAGCGTAAGAATATTGGTATTGGTATGATGTAAATAGTTGGAATAACAAAGTTAAAATTTTATGATATATGAATGAGGTATCATAAAATTTATACTAAGACTATAACCACAATTTTATTTTAAGCATTGTCTAGTGTACTAATAAAAAAAAGTATTTATTACTTTTACATTGTTTAAATATCTAATGATATGTGTATGTATGATTTTTTTAAGTTGTTGAAACAAAAAGATAAAATCACTTTCAAACTTTGAGGATTAATCAATTAATTATCCAACATCCTCTTTACTTTGTTTTGATTTTAGTAGTTATTAGTTTTTATTTGATGTTATATTTAGTTAGTTTATTACAATTCTGGATATTGATGGAGTCTTTTATTACATTATTCTGACAACTATGAATATATATGTTATAGAAAATATTTTTCTTTTTAAATGTGAGAACATTAGTATTGGTAAGATGTGAATAATTGGAATAACAAAGTTGAATTTTTATGATATATGAATGAGGTATCATATAATTTATACTAAGACTACAACCACAATTTTATTTTGAACATTCTCTTGTGTACTAATAAAAAAAGTATTTATTACTTTTACATTATTTAAATATCTAATCATATGTGTATGTGTATTTTTTTTTTAAGGTGTTGGAGCAAAAAGATAAAATCACTTTTAAACTTTGAGGATTAATCAATTAATTATCCAATATTCTCTTTACTTTGTTTTGATAGATTTAAGTAGTTATTAGTTTTTATTTGATATTATGTTTAGTTGGTTTATTACAATTCTGAATATTGATGCAGTCTTTTATTTAGATATGTTATATATTTTAGAAGTAGTCAAGTGAAAATATATTTATATATATTATTTTTTTAATCAATGATAGTTATTTATCGATAATTTTTTATGGTGTCTAAATTTTTTATCAATATTGTCTTTGAATTTTTTATTTTATATTTTATAATTTTAAAAATCTATTCCTTAAATTTAATATTATATATTGATATTACTTATTTATTTATTAAAAAAATCACTTATTAACAAGTTGGTCAAGACAGATTTACTCATTAAAAAGCGTATACTAAATTATAAGCTAAATTTAGACCAATATATTCTATTACAGATTTGGCTTGTTAAAGATAAAGTTTGACTTGACCTAATCTATTTTTTTATTTGTGGAAATTGTGGTGACGTCTTTTAGGATCACTATTGTAATTAGTCCAGCTATACATCCAAATATTTTTGGCAACCAAGTCCAATTAAGTTGGCTCAAACTCAACAAAAACAACTTTCATTATACCAACATGTACACACGTGCGTTTCAATAACGTAACACATATCCTTTTTTCGTCTTTGTCTTCGCGTTCTTCCTCCTTCTTCTTCTTCGCTCTCCTCCTTTTTCGTTTTCGCATTCCTTCTTCTTCTTTGCGTTCTTCCTTCTTTTTCTTCGCCTTCCTCCTTCTTCTTCTTTGCATTTCTTCTTCTTCTTCTTCGCGTGTTTTGTCTCAATCGTCATTCTTTTATTGCTACTGTTGTTGCTGCATTTTTTTTCTCTTTTTAATTGAGGTTCATTTGGATCCAGAAATGAATTGTATGTATTTTTATTGATGATTGAGTCTTTTTGACTACTTGTTCAAAACTGAAATAATTTCGGTTCATTTGTGTGTTAATTGAGGTTCACCTGATGCTGCTGATAAGTATTGACTAAATTTTTTATTCCTTAAGTAATGTTAGTTCATTTCTTAGTTTAATTGAGGTTCATTTTGATCTAAGAATGAATTGGATGTATTTTTGTTGACGATCGAGTCTTTTTGACTGCTTGTTCAAAACTAAACTAATTTCGCTTCATTTGTGAATTAATTGAGGTTTACTTGATCCTACTGTTAAGTATTGACCAAGTTTTTTATCCATTAAGTAATTTCGGTTCATTTCTTAGTTTATTTGAGGTTCATTTGGATCTAGAAATGAATTCAATGTGTTTTTATTGATGATTGGGTCTTTTTAACTGCTTGTTCAAAACTGAACTAATTGAATGAAATAGAGTGAAATCTAATGCAATTGAATAAAATGATAATGAATAATTTCATTTTTCTTTGCTGCAAAATTTGGTCAATACTTATCAACAGCATCAAGTGAATCTCAATTAAGCACACGAATCAAAATTAGTTCAGATTTGAACACAGTTAAAAAAGACTTAATCATTAACAAAAACACGTCGAATTCATTTTTGAATTCAAATGAACTTCAATTAAACTAAGAAATAAACTGAAATTATTTAAAGAATAAAAAATTTGATCAATACTTATCAGTAACATCAAGTGAATCTCAATTAACACATAAATGAACCGAAATAAACTAAGAGATGAACCAAAATTATTTAATAATGGCATCTGAGAAAATCAGAATTAGTAAAGATGTTAGCAAAATATTGGTGTTTTTAGTGATGACAATAACGAAAAAAAAAAAAAAGAAGAATACGCAATATTGGCGGAGAAGAAGGAGAAGGAGAAGGAAAAGGAGAAAAAGAAGGAAAGAAGAAGAACATACGTGCGCGAATTTAGAAGAAGAAAAACTTGCGTGCGCAAATTTAGAAGAAGAAGGAGGAGAAAGAAAGGGAGAAGGAGAAGGAGAAGGAGAAGGAGAAAGAAGCGCATGATTTACAAAGTTGTTATAATAACTTAGTTAAATTTAATTAAGTATTTTGTTTGGATGTACAACTTTATTCTATTATAATTTCATGGTAGTTTTCTAACTAAATTTGGGTAATTGGTCGATCACTAAAGCACAACTTTAATTTTTTTTTTTTTTGGCTTTTCATTACTTTCCACCAAAAATATAATAATATTCAATTAAAAACAAACTCTATAACAATGATGGACTTTTGTTAGAGCAGCTTGCGAAACTCTCATTCATCTTTTGCCGACTATATTAACCAATGGTTGGAATGTGAATCATACTCATGGGTGGAAAGATAATAGTTGTACAAATGGAATAGCTAAATTTAGGCACCACTAGATTTTTTATTTAGTTATTTATGATTATTTTATAGTGTTATTTCACTTCTATATTTTTTTTGCCAATATTGGAGATCTCTTTCCCTAAAGTAATTTATGTGTAATTTATTTCTTTGGATTTTTGCCATGTTTGCTAATAAAAAAAAGAATATTCATGCTTAAATTTAAAAGAGACCATTTTTATTTCTTATTTTACATGCAAAAATTTTTGACAAGGAAAGTTTACCGTTAATGAAGTGTTAAATCAAGTGAAAGTCATTGACATAGTTTATAAAGTGTTTCAAAATTTTGAAATTTAATTTCAGTATTTAAAACAAAAATAATTAAATTAATTTAGATAAAATTCAATTTAATTCCATTGTTTTTTTCAAAAAACAATTCATTTGATTTCGAATTCTATTTTATTTGAAATTCCACTTAAAACTTAAAATATTTAAAATTTCGTTATAATTTAATTATTCCTTTTTAACTTTTTATATTCACTTTCTCTCGACGTCTTCCATCTTTTAATACACATTTTTTCTTTTCTCACCACCTTTATTATCTCCTATTCTCTTTTCTTCCACTCACTTAATATATATATATATATATATATATATATATATATATATATATATATTAAAAGATCTACTATTTAGATCTAAAAAAATATCCACACATATAAATTTTATATATTTAACTTAGATTAATAACATCAAATGTTTATCAATATATCTAAATATTTTAAGTAAAGTTATGTTAATCATAAAACCAGGGACGGATACAGAAAGTTTAATATGGAGGGCCGAATTTAGATAATTTTTTTTATTTCATAAAAATAATTAACATATAATTATTAGAGTTAGTTTTTCAAAAGATTTATCAATATATATATATATATAATTATAAATTTTTTTCATAATTTTATTTTTAATATGATAGTTACATAAGAAATATAACAATATCAACAGTACATTATAAAATTATAAAGTACCAATAATTTATAGTGTGTTTAGTTAAAAATTATCACATATTTTATTAATTAAAATTAATTCTTTTAAAAATTTTAAAAAATTTGAAAATAAATGATAAATTATTAATTATTTGAAAGACACAATACTTTTATAGAATACAAGATATAAGATATTTTTATAAAAGCTTTTCTTTCAACAACGTAAATTTAGAATAAAAATAAATTTTTTTATAAGAAAAGAATATCTAAAGTACATAATATGATTACTAAAATAGAACTACGTAATTTATTATTAATATAATAATATAAATTTTAAATATATTAATATAAAATAAATAAATGATTTTTTTAAGTAAATATAGAGATTATTGTATAAAAACTAATTTGAAAGTTACAAAGACTTGAGGGTATGATATTAAATTAGTTAAGTAAAAAATATTAGTGAATTAAATAATTAAGACATAAATCTATCACATAATAAAAAATAATACATATAAAAATACTAAATTATATAATATTTTTTATTTTTTTAAATACATATCTCATGTATAAATATAGTTTCTAAAAATTTTGGGGGGCCGAGGCCATTACTCGCCCCCCTCTAGGTCCGTCCCTGCATAAAACTAACAAAAGATGGCATAATTTTATTCTATTTTAATAATATTTTTTTTGGTGACTTTTCTATTTTAACAATATGAATAAGTTGTTATAATTTATCGTTAATAACTAATTTTTTTACTTGCTATGTCATTAGACTATTCAACAAGTTGGTTCTTAATAGTTTATGTTTGTTTTTTATTGTTGGTTTGTTGTTAGAATTAATTATGAAAAATTATTTAATTTTTTAATTAATAATAATTTTTTTTAAATTTAATATTTTAAATTAATCTAATTTTTGTTTTTAAAAAAAAGTAAATAAATTTTAATTAAAAATAAATTATTTTAATTATTTTATATAATTTAATAAATAAATATATTTATTATTTAAGTATGATATTATACCAATAAAAAATAAAATTATTTATTATAAAATTTTAATTTATTTGATAAATATTTAAATATTAAAATTTAATTTAATTCTATAATTTTATTAATTTATTTTAAACACTAAAATTTAATTTAATTTTAATTAAAATTAAATCTTTGATAAAATTTAATTTTATTCTATAGCATTAAAATTTTTTAAACAATCGTACCGTCTTCCTCCAAAATGTTGGATAAAGATAAACACAAACAGTTATCATCGATTTGAGGTTGCTAAGCTTGCGGTGGCATCTTTTGGGACCACCATTAATTTCATAGCAGCTTTCAGAGTAAATTTAAGTCATCGGTCAATCAAAGCAAGATTTTAAGAATTTTTTGGCTTTTCATTACTTTCCAGTTTCCACCGAAAATATAATAATATTCAATTAAAAACAGATTCTAGAACAGTATTGAACTTTTGTCGGAGCTGTTTGCAAAATTCTCATTTATCTTTTGGAATGTGAAGCATACTCGTGCCTATGAGAGATAATAACTACGCGAATGAAATAATTAAATTTAGACACCACCAGATTTTTTATTTAGTTATTTATAATTATTTTATAATATTATTTCACTTTTATTTTCTGTTAATATTAGAGATTTTTTTCATAAAGTAATTCATGTATAATTTATTTCTTTAAACTTTTGTTCCATTATTAATAAAAAATTTCACGTTTAAATTTAAAAGAAACTATTTTTATTTCTTATTTTACATACAAAAATTTTTGACAAAAAAAAATTAGAATCAACAATTTTTTCAATATCTGTATTTTTATTTTTATATTTTATATTTAAATTACATAAAAGTAAATTCTTTTATGGTTTTATACAATAATATAAAATAAAAATTTACATATAATTTTATGTAAAATTAATATGGAGGCCACTCAGATAAACATGCCTAAAACGTCTTTTTTTAAAGATGTCTTTATGTTGTGTTTTAATTGGTTTTGGTATAATTTATTCGGTGTTTCTCATCACATATTATTAAATTCCTCAAAAGATTTTCTTTCCAAAAACAATAAAAAACATTTAATTTGGACTAAAACAAAAAAGGTAATAGATTAACTATTAGATTTTTTTTTAAAAGATTATTTACATAAAAAAATATATCACATTCATCAATATATATATATATATATATATATATATATAAAAGCTCTTAAAAAATTTTATAAATAAAAAAATAATTAATTTTTATTCGTATAATATATAAAATAATTACTATACTATTATCATATTATAGATTAAAATTTACTAATTTAAATTTTGTTTTTATTTTTAATATAAGCATTAGAAATAAATAATTTTTTTATAACAAGATATATTGTAATAAAATATATATAATATTAATTAGTTTTTAAAAAATTCTGAAAAGATGATTTTTTCTAATAAAGTGTTATTAAAAAATTAACATTATAAAAACTAATTTCAACCAATATGATATAATATGATATAATAGGTTATTAAATATATTTAATACAAAACACATTGAATATAAATTTTTATTGAGTTTAAATTTTAAATAATTTTTAATTAAATTTCAAATATTTTTATTTTAAAGAGTTAGAATATTTTAACATCATTTTTTTCGTATCTTTTTAATTGAGTCTTTAATTTTTTAAATTATAAACCTTATTTATAATTAAGAGTAATGTTTTAACACCACCAATTAGTCACACATATAAAAATACAAGAACAATTCTATTGTCATAATTATAATCTAACTTTATAAGCAATACAATACAATGAAACTATATATAAGTAATATAACTAAATTTTATCTACTTCTATAGTCACATTTCATAAATAATATAATTAAATTATATTTATGTTTATAATTAAAATATGAATAAAAATACAAAAAAGTATCAAGATGGTTAATTTTTTTCATTCATAATTTTTTATTATTTTTGTTGTGAAAAATTTAATTATTTAATAATTAATTATTTTTTAAAAAAAGATAATTGAATAACACAAAAAAGTCTTATTAAGAGTAATTTATTTATGGCTTTTTTACTTAAATAAATTAAACCAAGTTCTAAAATTACTCAAATCCCCTAAATCAATTTTTGATACGTAAATACCCTAATCCTAATATTATATAAATCGTGCTAGGGGAATGTGATTTATATAATATGTTAACCATTACACCTTGGAACGATTTATGCATGAATGATTTCTGAGCAATAACACATAAATCGTCTTAAGGTTGCCAACTTTATTAATTGTATGTAAATCGTTCCAGGTTAGGAGGATTTACGTGGTTTCAGGCAAAAACACAAGACTCTGCCACGATTTATGTGTAAGTTATAACTCCAGCACCCTACCACGATTTATTTGTCAGCTATAATCCCCAACATTCTGCCATGATTTATGTTTGAATATCACACCTAAGACTTAACCATGAGTTACCCAAAACTCTTAACGTTACACACAAAAACATACAAAAACCTCCATTTTCACCATATTTAAGCATTCAGTGATAAGGTTGGAGAGAAAGAGAGCCCGCAGCGATTAGAAAGAGGCATTGAGTGACCGCATCTGGCATACAGCAGGGGGAGAATGGGCATTAAGAATATCAAATTAAATAAAAATAATTCAAGAATATACCGTAAAAATATACAAAGTCAAATAAAAAATAACAAATTTTTTTTATAAAAAATTTGTATAAATAAAAATAATAGAAATAAAAAGGTCTTCTTAATAGGATCAATAATTGAAATTATAAAAAATGTATATTTTTATTTTTTAAGTTAAAATTTAGATAGAGATAATTTAAATTTTAAATTTAATTAAATTATATCTATTTAAATTTTAAATTAAAAATTTTAATTAATTTTTTAATTTAAATTATATCTATTTAAATTTTAACTTAAAAAATAAAAATATATTTTTTTATAATTTTAATTATTGATTCCATTAGAAAGACCAAATTAAATAAAAAAAGAGTACTGACAAATTATAATCAAAAGAATACTAAATTTTAATATATATATTAAATTTTTTTTAAAAATAGTCAAAAGGTCGTTAAAAAATATAATTTTGCATAATATAAAGTTTTTAATATTCATTATTTATATAGTTTTTTAATTATTTTTATTTATACAAATTTTTATAAAAAAAATTTGTTATTTTTTATTTGACTTTGTATATTTTTACGGTATATTCTTGAATTAATATGTACTTTACTTACTATTGTTATTTATTTATAATATAAATTACTTTTTTTTTTACCAAAGATAGGAGACTCAGAACCCGCAACCTCTTAATTGAATGTGGGGAGACTATGCCATTTGAGTTATAACTCATTAGCTATAATATAAATTACTTATTCCATTATAAAGATCAAATTAAATAAAAAATATTAAAAGAGAATATTAAAATTAAATAAAATTAAAATTTTTTAATATTAAAATATTAAGAGAGAATTTAGGATTTAAAATTTATAAAAAAATTAATATAAAATTTTTAATACTCATTGTTCATATAATTTTTTTTAATTATTTTTATTTATACATATTTTCTATAAACAAAAATTTGTTATTTTTTTATTTTAACTTTGTATATTTTCACTGTGTATTCTTAAATTAGTATGTACTTTACTTACTATTGTCATTTGTTTATAATATAAATTATTTATTTCAATTAAAAGATCAAATTAAATAAAAAATACTAAATTTTAACATATAATTTATTTTTTTTTAAATTAAGAGCAAAAAATGTTGAAAAAAATATAATTTTGCTTAATATAAATTCATGTATTTTTGAGTAATATAAATTTAAGTAAAAAATATATAAAATTTAAATTATTAAACAAAATTATGTGTCAAAATTTTAATTATAATTTTTTAGTATTCTCTTTTAGTATTATTTTTATTTAATTTGATATTCTTAATGTCCATTCTCCCACTGCTGTATGCCCCACTGCTGTATGCCAGATGCGGTCACTCAATGCTTCATTCGCATCGCTGCGGGCTCTCTTTCTCTCCAACCTTATCACGAAATGTTTAGATAGGGTGAAAATGGAGGTTTTTGTATATTTTTGTGTGTAACGTTAAGAGTTGTGGGTAACTCATGGTTGGGTCTTAGGGTGTGATATTCGAACATAAATCATGGCAGGATGTTGGGAATTATAGCTGACAAATAAATCGTGGTAGGGCGCTGGGGTTATAACTTACACATAAATCGTGGCAGGATCTTGTGTTTTTGCCTGAAACCACCTAACCTGGAACGATTTACATACAATTAATAAAGCTGGCAACCTTAAGACGATTTATGTGTTATTGCTCAGAAGTCATTCATGCATAAATCGTCCCAGGGTATAATGGTTAACATATTATATAAACCACATTTTCCTAGCACGATTTATATAATATTAAGATTAGGATATTTACGTATCAAAAATTGATTTAGGGGATTTGAGTAATTTTAGAACTTGTTTAATTTATTTAAGTAAAAAAGCCTTTATTTATATATGATTAAAAAATAATTGAATAATTATATACGGTAAAAAATTAATATTATTAAAAAATAAAAATAAAATTTATTTTAAAATTAAAAATAAAGTTTATTTAAAAATAAAATTAAAAATCATGGTTTTTTTTCTTTTTTCCAAAATTTATCTACGAGTAATTCTATAAATATTTTATGATGAATAAAAATATTAAACTCATACTAAAATTTATTCTAATAAAATTTATTTTTATTCTACTAAACGTTAAATAAATTATTGAAAAGAATTTTGTTTCCTCTATTAGAGAAGAATGATAAACTTCCATACTTCTATTATGTTATGGCAATAATTTGGCCTGTTATTTTTTAATGTACATAATAATAATAATAATAATAATAATAATAATAATAATAATAATAATAATAATAATAATAATAATAAACAAGTATATCATAGTAAAAAAGAAAGCACGTCACCAAATAATTTATCATCCGAATTATATATGAATCAAATTGATAATATGAGAGCTAACACTACAAAAATCGACAACAAAGTTAGAGACTTACAAAACCTTTCTTAAGATCATAGAAAAAAAAAACGTTTATATTTGTGTGATATACAAAACAATTATCATATTATTATTATTATTATTATATATATATATATATATATATATATATATATATATATATGAGCAAAAAAAGTCCAACTGTATGTTTTAAAGTAAATTTTTTTTTAATATTTGATTAAATGTTCTTGTATTTAGTACTTTTTTTTGCACTTCCTCTTAGTTAAAAATATAATCATTATAATTTTTTAGTTATTATTGCTAGGGGTGTTTACAGATGGGATATGGCTGAAATTTCGATCCAATCCACACTAAACTCATTAGATCAAATTCGATATTCGCACTTTTTATGTTTGGATCAGATATCAAATATATCCATAAAATAAAAAATATAAAAAAAAAATTATTTTTATAAAAAAAGTCAATAATTTTTTTTGTTTACTTTTTTAAACATATTTATTTCTATCTGATTAGAGTGTGGATCCGATTCGATCCAATCCGATCATTTTACAGATCAGATCATATTCTCAAATTACAGATCAGATACGGATAAATACTGTGGATTTATATGGATATGATCTAATCTATGAACACCCCTAACTATTACTATAGGTTCATTGTTGCAAAAGAATGTTTCTTTTATTATAAACTATTATTAGATTTTAATTACCATTAAAACAACTGAATTGTCAACTTAATTACCATTATTATATCCATAGTTGTAAAAACCGAACTGGATCGGTTGGTTCGACCAGAAAACTAGTGAACCGGACTAGAACTGGATTATAGTCCAGTTCGGTTTACTCTTTGGACCGTTTAAGGAATAAAATCGGTGTGAACTGGTAAGAACCGGTGCAAACCGGTCTAACCAAACTGGTCTGCTTGAAATTTTTTTTAAAATATCTCCACAAGGTCTCGAACCAAGAACCTTGGAGCAAAAGTAACCTCTACTTGCCACTTAGCCATTGCACTTCTAAGTACTATATTTGACAAATACTAATTATATAGTATACATAAATATCTAATTTAATTTAATTTTTATTTTTTCTATTTTTAAAATTAATTATATTTTAATTATATACCATTATTAATATAAATATAAATTTCACTAAAAATTTATTAATTTACTTGATCTATTTTATTGCTAGTATTGTGATTAAGGTTATTTGTTTTGATGTTAGTGTTCAAATCTACTGATATTATAGTTAGATGATAGGCTTTGTGAATTAATTATTTTTTTATTGTGTCAAAATAAGACATTATTGTAGTATTAAAATTTTATGATTTTTTTATATTAGTTATTTTTAGAAGTTGAGAATTGATTATTCATAAAATGTTAGTGAAGATATGTATTTCAAATTTTAATTTTAAGTTTTTAACTATTTTATATTTTATATTTACGTGAGACCAGTTTTATCGGTTCAACCAGTGATTTATCAGTTGAACCAATAAACCAGTGAACCAGTAGCTTGATCGGTTCGATCACTGGTTCAGTTCTAACAATTATATTTCAATCTAATTTCAAAAATTTTGATTTACTCAATTTAATAGTTATGACTCACAATTGGTTCCTAATCAAGCAACAACAAATTATGTCTCCCAATTGGTTCCTAATCAGTTCTAACAATTATGTCTCCCAACTTAATAGTTATGACTCACATTGGTTCCTAATCTTATTTTTGTTACTGTCTCACAAAATCGTTAACGACATGCTGAAATGGACTAATGACTACTACATTATACATTCTAGCGACTATTTGATGTGACAATTAAAATTTTTTTACCTTATTTTTTATTTTCAACTAAACACTTAAAACCCTAATATGAGTCACGGATACCTAAGTTAAAAAATTAAACTAAGTAAATTGAAACTTTAAAAATCAGATTAAAGCTCGAATATAACTTCAAAACAGAACTTTAACTTATGTAGTGATTAATTTAAATGAAAATCAAATAAATCAAAATTCAACATAATTTTTGTCAATGTTTTTAAATTCGAAATTTCTATACCAAAATTAACTAAGATTTTTCTTTAAATTAAAAATTTAATGAAATAGTGACTTTAATTATCTTAACCAATGTCCTAATTAATTGCTTTTATGTCTTAAAAAAATCGTATATGAGAAGAAAATAATTAATTTGTCTACTTTAATAAATAGTTATTTTACTAAAATGAGAAACTATTTTTTTAAAATTTTTAAGAACTAATTAATATTATATATATTTTGTTACACTACATTTAATTATAAAAATTTTATTTATTTCTAATACTTATATTAAAAATAAAAAAAATTAAATTAGTGAATCTTAATCTATAATATAATAATAATATAGTAATTATTTTATATATTGTACGAATATAAATTAATTATTTTTTTTATTTATAAAAATTTTTAAACGCTTGAGCTTGTTTTATATATATATATATATATATATATTTATGAATGTGATATATTTTTTATGTAAATAATCTTTTAAAAAAATTTAATAGTTAATCTATTACTTTTTTTATTTTAGTCCAAATTAAATATTTTTAGTATTTTTGAAAAGAAAATCTTTTGAGGAATTTAATAATATGTGATGAGGAACACCGAATAAATTATACAGAAACCAATTAAAACACAATATGAAAACATCTTTAAAAAAAGACGTTTTAGGCATGTTTATCTGAATGGCCTCCAATTAATATTTAATAAATACTGTATATGAGTTTCCGACTTTCCGTCGTACTACGATAATACAAACTATTTTCCGTACATTTTCAAGTTTCAACTACAAAAGGAGTTTCATGAGTGGCGTGTTGGTTTGGACCCTTTAGCCCCACGGCCCCACCCTCCTCCATTCAGTTTGAAACTTGCATAAGGACTTAGTTTGATTATGAGGAAACAAGTTATAGTTTAAATGATATAATTTTTTCGTTTTACTCCTAAAAATTTTGAGTTTAAATTTTACTCCTACTTTAAAAAAAAAAATTACGAAAAGAGAGAAGAAAAAAATAATTTAAAAAAAAAAATTGGCAAACCATTTTGCAGGATAGCATCATCAGCAGCAATGAATGCAGCATCAAAATTCGAAACCAGAAAGGCAGAGTTGGTGTTGGATGATGATTATGATTCCATGACTTCTCCGAGCCTATATAAACCGCCGAATCTTAATCACTTTCCGAAACATCATTCGCTTCATCCTCACCACACTCCAAACCCTCTACCTCTTCGTCACCATGTCCAAACCTTCTTCCTCTGATCCTCTCCAACCACCACTCTTCGATCCCAAGCAACCTTCAGTACCAATTTCATACCCAATCAAAACCCTAGAGGATCTCAAAACTCGCACCTACTTCAATTCCTTTCACTATCCTTTTAACATTGCTTTGCTTCCAATGTCAAATCAAGCCGCTTCATCATCATCATCATCATCATCATCATCATTGCCTAATAGGAGAAGATTGTTGGTGTGTCATGACATGGCAGGTGGGTACCTATGATCCACCCCAGAGAAGTTCATTTCTTTTATATATACTTGCATGAGTTTAATTTTGATTTCTGTCGTCAAATCACATCCGTTATTTTGGGTAAATGTAAAAATTAATTGTTTTTGCTTACGTGATGTTACATATTGGGTGTATGTGTAAAATTGTTTTAAACCTGAGGGTGCATCATAATTAAATTTATACTTGCATATGTCACCAAAAAAAAAAAAATTTATACTTGCATATGGGTATTTGGTTCTTAACTTTGTGACCAAGTATATGTGTATCGTACTTAATACTTGTATAGTTGTATGAAATACTTGGATTTTTGTATTGGTGTAATGTAGGTGGGTACTTAGATGACAAGTGGGTTCAAGGGGGGACCAACCCTGATGCTTATGCAATTTGGCATTGGCATTTGATCGATGTTTTTGTCTACTTTTCACACAATTTGGTTACTATTCCTCCTCCTTGTTGGACTAACACTGCTCATCGCCACGGAGTTAAGGTACTTATACAATTTTGATTCAGTGTAGCTAGTTGAATAAAGCTCTAACATCATAGGTCAAGTTTATTTAGATTGTATATGATGTTCCACCTTCACTAGCCACTTATGGCTGATATTGATTTTGGAATGTGGAGTGATGGTATTTGAGAATTTAAAAGTAGGTGTCATTTGGTCACCCCCATACGATTCAAAGGTGAAAAGTAAAAGTGAGTGTTGAAGTGGGTGTTAGAATGGAGTCTGATAATATGGATGTTAAACAAAAATCTCTTCTTGCTTTTGTGCTTACTTTTGAATTTGGTGAAATGGGGTGATTTTATTTTATTTTATTTGGATTTTAAATGTGTATTTGGATTAACTTTGCAAGATCTGTAATTGCTGAATTTGGTTGAAATGAGTCACACACAGATGTTTACTGGCATTACTAATTGCTCATGCTTGAATCAGAAGAAAAATAGATTATTCCATTGCAAAAGTTCTGAGATGACTTATTGCATCAATTTTTTTTGAACTTTCTTGGTTCTACTTTTTCCTCTAATACTTTAGGTGCTGGGTACTTTCATCACCGAATGGGATGAGGGAAGAGCTGCCTGTGATGTGCTGCTTTCAACAAAGGAGTCTGCTCAAATGTATGCAGAACGTCTGGTGGAGCTTGCTGTTACTTTAGGCTTCGATGGCTGGCTAGTAAATTCTTTATCTCCATCTGTGCTTTTAGAGTTTATATTGATGTCCATTTGAATTTTATTATCTAATTAATTTGATATATTAGTGAACTTTGTAAATAGAGATGGAAATGAATTTCAGATAAAATAATAGGAGATATTATCTTACTATAATGGATCCTTAACTTTGATATTTTAATGGAAGTTTGTAAAACCTGGAATTCATGGAAGAGAAATGGATCGATGCTACTTTGGAATGGCTTCTTAGATGCGGATATCTAGTCTTTTGCATACATACACAGTGTCACACCCATGCTGAACAAATGCATAATTACTTTCCAATACTTCACAGAATTGCATATTTTGTAGTCCAGTCAATGATTCGTCAATTGCAGATAAATATGGAGGTAAATTTGGACCGAGGACAAATTCCTAACTTAAAAGAGTTTGTAGATCATTTATCGTCATTGATGCATTCATCTGTTCCTGGATCGTTAGTGCTTTGGTAAGTAGAGGAAGATACATCAGCAACATTCTATTGTGGTGGACGGTGACGAGGTTTGACTTCGATGTGTTTTCTTGATATTGTAGGTATGACAGCATTACAGTTGATGGTGATCTGAATTGGCAAGACCAACTAAACTATTACAATAAGCCTTTCTTTGACATATGTGATGGGATATTTGTTAACTATACGTGGAAGGTATTGCTTTTCTTCTTGTCTCCTACTTCTGCAACTCCTGTGTTTGATCAGTCACCAGTTGCCTTAATTAACTTTATGATGCACCATGTAGGAAAACTATCCAAGCCTCTCTGCTGCCGTTGCAGGTGATCGGAGGTTTGACGTGTACATGGGAATAGATGTATTTGGAAGGAACACATATGGTGGTGGACAGTGGAATGTAAGTGTTCTGTGGTATTCACCTATTTTTGTAATATAACAATATAATCTATGTTTGTTACCTCAATTTCAAACTTGTATTGAAATCAATTTTGACTGTCCTGAGTGGAACATAAGATAGGAGCTGAATTTTATAGCCTGTTTGACTTTACATAGGTGGTATCCTGTCCCTTTTAGGGTCTTTTTTCAATATGTTTCATTTCTGACTAGATTGCACCCTAGGAATTAGGATGAAAATAAGGGGGAAAAAGGAAGCTGCATGAACAGTATACAGCGAATATAGTACTAATATTAATTTTAAGCAAACTAATTATCACTCATTTGGGTTGCTTGGCTATGAAATACATCTTGTATCTTCGCATTCAAGTTAATTATAGGGTTAATTGTTGTGCTTATTTATGGTTCATCAAGCATTCTACCCTTCTCAATGTTTTCACCATCATAATACCTTGATTTTTGTCTTGGTGTAATGAAGACGCTATTGTTGACATTCTTTTAATGTTATGACTACCTTCAGATTAGTTGTTTAGTGCATTTCTTTGACAGTGAAGCGGTCAACTTCCCTGACTAAACATCCTTTACCAAAAATAAAATTATCAGCTACTCCTATTTCATAATTCATGGTGCAATTATGAATAATACACACAGATGTTGAAGTTTTAGTCAGACATAAACATCTTAGTGTTGAGATGCAGAATAGTTTTTGACAAGTTCGGTTTATGGTTTGTAAAGTGTATGGGGCCCTCAGGGATGTCTCTCAGTGATTTTCTTGGTCTTATTTCCACTGCATTCATTACAATTAGTTATGAATGTTTCAGGTAAATGTTGCTCTCGACGTACTAAGAAAGGATGATGTATCTGCTGCTATATTTGCTCCTGGATGGGTCTATGAAACAAAGCAACCACCAGATTTTGAGACTGCTAATAACAGGTAACTACGTTGCATATGCGTGTTCCAATACCTTAATAATTACTGTAATTTTGGTGTTTGCAAGTTTAATATAATATCACAAGGTTGACCAAGTTGATTCATGATAATGCAATAATGCATAGAGAAAAATCGAATGCCAGATTTGACCAACATTGTACATGTAAATGAACCTAAAATTGAAGATGGAATAGAGGGCTATAGGTGAGAGAAGAGAGTAACGAATGCGTTTCATCTCTGCAATTCGAAGCATCTAAATCTGGTAATCTTTCTGAAGAAAGTATCATGGATAATTGGATATAGAGTGTGCTTGCCCCAGAAACTGCTCTCACGGACTCCCTGTCTTTCACAATGATAGTCCCTTGAGTTTGAAGATTGTTAGTGTTTTATGTGTGGGATTCTTGTGAAGTTTTGGTACTTTAGTACTTTTATTTTAATTGTGTATCGTGGCATTATGTCAGGTGATTCTATGGTCTCTGTTTATTTGATCAGAAACTAGAATGGGAAGGAACTTCAATGGTTTATCCCAATTTCTTGGTGCATCTGCTCTTTTTCTGGGGTCTGGTGATTTTCTCCATTTAAAGTTGCAGAAATTTAATTTTACAATATCAATGCAAGTGGAAAATTTTAGCTAAGTTACTATTTTTATCGTGCATCTTTCTGTCCCAGAATTTTTTTCTGACTTCTACCTTTTTCAATTGTGTGTGGATAATGGTAGTGTTAAACAATCAGGTTTTTTTCTTAGCTATTATATTTTAATCGTGAAGGATCAAACCTTAAATGTCTTACTCACAAGCACTAGCATTATTACCATGCATTTTATGTTGCAGTTGGTGGGATCTTGTGGAAAAGTCATGGGGAGTATTGCGTAAGTATCCTGGAGTATTACCGTTCTACACAAATTTTGATCAGGTTAAGATAATTACAAATTTGCCCCCTTTATATTACTTCTCTTTTCACACATTTTTCCCCCCACATTTTATTCAATGAGTTTCATTTTTTTAATTTGATAATGATACTAAGATAGTCTGTGAATGCTCTGAGACAGTTGATGAGTGGGCAGAAAAAATTTATATCCTCAAAGAAATGGGAAACAGACTCTCTAGAACTACACCTCCATCAAAAAATAAATAAATACATAAGTAAAAATCTAATGCATGTAACTTCAAAGCATAAACAATGTGCTCCACAATCTTGTACTAAAATTATAAGAATCTCATTTTTGATTTCTTGTACATGTGAGCATTTTTTCTTACTTTCAGGGACGCGGTTATCATTTTTCAATGGACGGAGACCTTATGTCGGATGCTACTTGGTGCAACATTTCTTGCCAAGGCTTTCAGGCATGTCCCCAATAGCCCTTCTTTCTTATTGTTGGCTCGAACCGTATTGATAGTTGGATAAACCTAGAAAAGGGATATAACTGCCTTCTCTTTTGAGTTCTTAGTTTTTCAACTCTAATATTTAAAGTTCTAATTTTAGTAAAATCATAACAATTAAACAAAAATGATATTTTATCAAATATTTTAAATTTGTGGTATCTGTTTAAGAATTCTATTATATATAATCTAACTCATATTATATTTGTGTGCAGCCGCATCTCAATTTTGCTGACTCTACAAATCCTATTCAAGTTTTTACAGAGTAAGTGATAACGTCGATAAAAAAACCGAACAACTCATAAATTAGGTCATTAGGAAACTTGTCTTTAATAGAAATATGATATGGTTTATTATTAATCTTACATCACTAATGTGGCCATTCCTTTGAACATTTTTTCACTTAATGGATGATCTAACTGAAAACCTCAATATTATTATGTATGTTGAATTCCATAACATTAAAATGACAACTAATATAGAATGCCTCCTTGCCTATTCTTCCAGCTTAAGATGACATAGAATTGCTACTTTTCAAATCTACTTCTTACAGCATCTAAATTATTCACTCTTGTTCTTGAAAATTGCAGCCTGAAGGGATCATCTTATAGTGGAGGAGGGAACATTACATTCAAAGGATCTCTTGAAGAGCATGCTCACTTTGAGAAGAAAATCTTTGAAGCGGAGTTTGTTTTGAGCGAGTTGCCTATCCACTTAACTTATTCTGTAAGCTATAACTTCTTTATCATAATTTCTGAGAACACAACACATCAATCTAACATCCTTGAGTTCAAAGAATGCCATCATACTCAGCCTCAAATAGCTGCCAATGCATATTTAATTCAATTCTTAGTAACCAGCACGAAAATTGGTAAACTTCGTAGGACCTTGGTCCCATTACCAAAAGTATCGTATATAGCCCTGGAAAGAATAAATGGTCAAATTAGTTCCTTAAAGATCACTCGTTTTTAAATTGGTCTCCAAAAGATTTATTTTAAACAAATTCGTCCTTCAAAGATTTTAAGTTAGTCATGTTAGTTTTTTTGTCACTTCCATTACTAATAGCGTTAGAACTTGCTGATGTGGAACATGAAGTAATATTACAACACACACCTAATAGTCCTAATTGGTGAGTATGGCGACTAACATGATAAGTTTATAAAATTAGATTAAATCAACCCCAAATTGAGAGATTCTAATGTCTCAAGAGTGATCTAATTTTATAAATTTATTATGTTAATAGTCAAGTGGTATGTCTTGTGGTGTCACTTAACGTACAACATTAGCAAATTTTGACACCATCAACAAAGGAAGTGACAGAAGGACTGACATGATTAACTTAAAATCTTTGAATGATGACTTTGATTTAAAAAATCTTTTGAGGATCAATTTGAAAAATAAGTGATCTTTTAGGGACAAAAATTCTTCTTGGGAGATCCGAGGCCCTAACTCTCATGCAACCATAGCTAGGTTAGGTTAGTCGGGTTTGTAGAAATAAGATTCCCTTATGGCGGTATTGCTGGTTCAATGGAGACACCCCCTCCCTCCCAACCCCCACACAAAAAAAAAAAGAAAAAAAAAGAAGACAAATAGTACAAATAATTTGCATACAACTCGTTATTGATACCTTAATCCTCATCTTTTACATCCAGTTCTTATGCGAAGTCCATGACTAATGCAGGTGAAATCTGATGGCAATTCTTCGCTGGGACTTAAGCTTGCATTCGCTTCCTCCACCAACAAAAGAGAGTATATACTTCTTGCATCGCAACCGTTGAACAATTTCTCTGGAAAATTCAGCAAAGCAATCATTACAAATGGAAATAAAGGATCTTCACCTGGATGGGTTATAAATGAAGGTACAATCGCAATGAACGGATACACACTAGCGGAAATCCATGCAGTGTGCTATAGATGCGATTCTCCATCGAATAAGTTGAGATGGCTATACGGTTCAGATAGCAGCGATAGTTTTTCGGCTTCTACGTCAGATTATTTCGCAAGCCTTGGTCATATCTCAATCCAGACATTAGAATACAAGTCAGATTTTCCTGTGGCTTCTTCGTGGCAAGTCGACGCCAAATACATGAAATGGACGCCAGGTCCTCAGGGCTCAAAGATCCTTAGTCTTCAAATTTCTTGGGAACTGAAAGACGGAAAGAACCATCAATTCAGAAGCTACAATGTTTATTTGGTGAAATCGTCAAAACAAGAAGGTACAAGTTCAAGATTGGAACATGTGAAGGAGTACCTTGGAGTGGCACAAGCAAAATGTTACTATGTTTCTGAGCTTAAAGTTCCTTCTGGAACTTATAGCCTCAAATTTATAATACAAGTGTGTGGTGATGATGGAACATTGCAGGAATTGGACGAGTCTCCATATTATGGATTGGAGGTTGAAGGTCCTCAAATTAGTATTACAATGTAACATTATTTGTACTATAAGGGAATGTATGTTGTATATTAGTATGATGCAGCAGCAAGCAATAAAACTTCCATTTATTATTCAGTTTCTTTTTTATTTTATGGTTTAATCTTAAAGCATCTAAGAATGTCCCTAATCTAAAATTATGGTATTGATTTAAGACAAAAGGTAATGTAATTGGTTACTCTTTTTTTTTTTTTTTTTTTTTTTAAAGATTAGAGACTCAAACCCGTAACCTCTTAATTGAGTATAGGGAGATTATGTCATTTGAGTTATAACTCATTATCAGAGTTTAATTCATACATGATATTTTATATTTAAATAAAATATGTAAGAGTATCTATTTACATGTACAATTAGATTTATTATGCGATAATAATAAAAAAAGTAATAATTTAATCTTTTTGAAGGGGAATTTTTATTTAAATACACGTATCTCATTTAATAGCGCACTAGCCTTATTTTATTTTATCTCGTTTACAGTGTAAACAAAATAAAACTGAAAAACGTATTTTCGTAATAACTTTTATAATTATTTATTTTAGTAAACAAAATATTTATTTAAATAAAAAATCCTGTAATTGCCAAACTTTTAATATTTTTTTTTATTGATATACATTTTTTAGTGTGGAGGCCTCTTTAACTAATAGTAAGGAATTATTATCAGCACTGTTATAATCAAATTATTAAAAAATTTTCACATATTTCATTCACTTTATTAAAACAGCGGTGTGCTAGGTACGAATAGATAGACAATTTAAATTTTGTCCAGTAATACATGGCCCATGGCCCAATTTTTAAAACATTTCTAGTTAGATAGTGAAATGACGGAAATGATAGTGAATGACCAAGCTAAAATGCAGGCGATTTCAGCTAAGGTCGTAATAACCAATTTAAAGTTCATGGGTTGTTTCTTTAGCAGCCATGATAGATCATTAACAATGAGTGGTACTTGACCAGTAAATTGGATTTGGATTTAGTGTTTTTTTTTATGTGCGTGTGTAGTTGGTTACATAGTGAAATAGGTTGAATGAGTCTCAGTAGGGTGTATACAGAAAAATAATTAAATAATATTTATAATGCCAAAGGTGTCTGGATGATCAGGTAGGAAAAAAAAAGATATAGGTGCAATAAAAATAATTTCATAGATAAAAAAGGAATGAAATTAGCAAGACACTAAAGCATGGTTGAATGCTTGTTGGAGTGGATAATGAAAATAATGTATATGAAATTTCAGCGTTTGTGATATCTGCGGTTTGCGATGCTGTGAAGGAGGATAGTTAAGACACTATTTACTATTTTTTGCCCTTGGACACTTGCATTCCTCTGTTTATGTGAAGGGGCATTGGACAATGTATTGGGGTTGTGGTAGGTGCAGTGGGGTAGACGTTGATGCTGCAACGGTGGGAAGGGAAGGCTAGGTTCGTGGCTGGCGATTGAAGATTCACTGTAAGTCTGTAACGAAGTTCCACCCATAGCTAAGTCACACGGGATCGAGCTGCTTAGCCAACTCATTCGTGGCCGTACACCAAGGACATGCAACAACACTTTGGAATTATCTTTTTCGGATAATGGACTAATTGGTCACTCCCTCTCCGTGCTCTACATATTCACATAATCATATCAAAATTAAGCTTTAAATCTAAGCCTTCTTTATTTTTAAATCAATATCTGAATGTTTCGTAATTACTGAATACCGGTGTACTAGTCAAATACAATGGTACAAGTGAAAACTCTCCCAAATTATAATATTACCCTATTATTGTGTTAGATTAGAATACATATACATTGGCTCGATGGAAGTTGTTTGGTTTGATATTGTTTGTTGGTCTACAAGTAAAATATGCATATAGTTAAAAAATACTATATAATGAAAAAATATGGTTATGAAATTCTAGTCTCTTGATAAGAGTGTGCATAATACACACTATACACTGGCACTTCTTTTCTCTCTCTAATGGTTTGTAATCATTAATTACTTCTAAACTTAGTTTTAGTTTCTCCACATCATATCCCAAAAATTTTTCCATCCCAATCTCCCCCATTAAACATGCAAATTTTCTCTAAACAAGTAGTATCTAAAAAACTCAGAACAATAAATTTAGAAAAACAATCAAAATTTTCTCAATATTTTTTTATCTTTTGAATAGTCTGAGTATTTTTGGACTGTCCTTTTTCCGATCTTTTTTCCATCTTTCATAGATCACTTCCCCGGCAGAAGTTGTGGAAACTCTTCGCGGGTACCACAGTCTGAACCGATTCTAAACTCCGCACCAGATCCCACCGACCCAGCTCCGCCTGCTGTCCCTGACCTTGACGTTTATCATCCAGTAGTGACGGTGGTGTGACATACAGGGCACTGGGACGAACCCTCGCCCCGTATGACGATCCAAATGCAGGAGATATCTGTGGCATCCATGTCGAGGTATATGCAAAAGTAGATGGATGCTGATACTGTTTGACACCCTGCTCCTTCCCAGTCCGGAATGACTGCTAGGCGCTGCATCGAGGCCGGGTCAGCGATGTGAAGCTGGAAGGTGTTGTCGAAGAATATCTCGTCAACCATTTGCTCCTTCTGATGGCTGTTGGATGACCCTGTATCATGCCAGCCGGGTGGTGATGTGTCCCAGATGGCGCGATGTTGTGGCTCTCCTGAACCAGATGGAGTACGCGGTGCATGGGCTAGAGGAGCAAGTGGAGGTGGAGGAGGTGGAGGTGCAGGTGTATCCTCCCTGTCTGATGGGAGGTCTCCATGGTCCTCTTGTCGGTCGTACTCCGCCTCTTCGTCAGACTCTACATCCAGCTGCACTCGACGAGGCCTGACCCTCTTCCTCCTAACCCCCTCGCCTGATCTGCGATTTTTAGCACCCCTGTCCCTCCGAGCAGGTCACCGGTTATCCTGTCCTAACCTTAATTGCACGCCTAGCCCCGATTCGGCATTCCCCGGGAAAGGTGGAGATTGTCCCTTGGCTGGCTGGCAGTGGGCTGTACATCGGCGGGTAACTCGACGAGCCTCGGATCCTCTAAAACCTCCTCGCCTGACAGGTGCCTAACATGGCAAGCCCCACGCCACCAATCGTAATACTCCTGGGTCGGCTTGTGTCAAATGTGTCTACAATGGAGATCCTGTGGCCTGGATGGAAATGGCTACGCCATCTATCGTACCAATCGTGATGTCTGTTAGGCCACCACACATTCTCACCCCGACCAGTGGATGTCAGGAACCTGTAAGAAAAAATAAAGACAAGTAACTAGTCTGACGAGGTTGACTGGGGCACATATGTTGATTGTAATAATTTAACTCTAAACTCAATAAAACAAAGATAAATAAGACATCAGCGATACTTGTCAAGGTTGACTGGAGTGCCAGACACCTGTTGCTCTCCATTGAACTGCCGTTTCACCTGGTCAACCTGGTGAAATTGCACAACATTGAAGCAGACAAGGGGGACGACTAACATCCATCTCCCCCACTTTTCCTCTTCGACGAACCAAGGAGGGCACAAAGCCTGTAGAGCAGGGTCATCATACGGCCTCCATACAAATTGAGAGAACCATGACAACTAATAATTAGCACTTATAAATGAATGCAACATAAAGGACAAAAATGAAATTGTTGTGGTGTTAAACATGGTACTAACCTCATCGAATCGTAACCTGTCGATTGATACTCTCCATCACAGGACCCTGTTCTCATGATGATCTCTGCAGCGGATCGTAAGAAGTTACAAATTCATAACTAAATAAAGACATAAATAGTTGTTACCTCGTAGCCATAGGATACATGTAGATCGCTCACTCTGGTAGACACTACTGAAAAAATCTCTGGTATATCCAGGACATCAACAGCGGAGTGCAGCTGATGATGTCCGTGACGCCTCGGTGTGCCACTGAGCACAGTGACTGGTACGTCCAGGCCATCACGGCCGAGCCCCAAGTTAGGCCAACTTGGGCTACATGATTAGATATCCTCCGTCGCCCTCTCTTATCTTATTTACACTGTGAACGAGATAAGCTTCCACGTATCTCGTTTACAATGTAAACGAGATACGTGTAAAATTATCTCGTTCACAGTATAAATGAGATAAGAAAAGGTCATAAATTTCGATAATAAATTTTAAAATTATTTAATTCGATAATTATTATATTATTTTATTTATTAAAATAAAAAATCCGTTAAAAAGGTATACGTCAAAAGTATGCACGTTTGCATCTTTTTTATTGGTCTTGGTAGTAATAAATATTTTTTTATCAACAATAACATAATCTCATTTTGTACATTTAGAAAAAGATTTAAATAATTTAAGGGAGAATAATAGTCAACAACGGTCATTAATGGCATAAATCTTCTATTTATTGATTATGTAGTTCTTAATTAATTCAACATTATTTTTATAGAGAAGAGTTCTATAACCAAGTAAAATATCAAACTAAATTTAATCAAATTGTTATTAAAAGTTTTAAATTTATGCACACCTCTTTTTCGCTCATGTTACTGCTACATCTTTTTTTTCTCCCATGTTATTACTGTTTCTTCTCCTCCTTTTTTTTTCTTTTCTTCCATCTTCATCATCATCGTTATTATATATCATCATTGTTATTATTATCGTCATTATCATCATCGTCTTCGTCTTCTTCTTTTTTCTCATATTTTTCTTTCATTATCGTCGTCACCACCATGCCACCACCTCCATCTCCTCTTCTTCTTTTGAATTTATTCGACCTCCTCCTTCCTTTTCCTCCTCCTTTTCTTCCATCACCATTATTATCATCATCGTCGTCTTCTTCTTATATGTATAACGGTTCAAATCCAGAATGCACCGAAATTCGTTAATGGTGGTGACACACAAACAAACTTAGTTTAAAACAAGTTTAGATCCAAATTCAGAATGCACCAAAATTAAATCCAGAATGCACTAAAATTACTTAATGATGACGATACACGAATAAATTCGGTTCAAAATAAGCACAGACCAATAGTACACCTTATTTTAATCCAGAATGCATCGAAATTACTTAATGATGACGACACACAAACAAACTCAATTTAAAACAAGCACAGACCAAAAGTACACCTTATTTAAATCTGAAATGCACCAAATTACTTAATGATAACTCAAAATTCCTTCTCCTCCTCCTTCTTCTTCATTATCATCATCATCTTCTTCTTTTCTTATTCATCGTTTCCTTCTTACTTTACTTTCTCATAAATCTTCTTGTTTTATTCCCTTAACAATAATAAAAATAAAAAAATCAAACAAAGAAAAAGAAGAAACACATAATGCTGCAAAATTACTAAGAAGAGGATGAACCTACATTCATTCAACTAAATAAGATTGCAATACATTACAAAAATATTCATTCAAGTATAATATAAGAAGTAATACTCCTAAAAGAAGAAATAAGAGCAACAAAAAATGAAAGAAAGAAAGAAGAGTAAAAGAAGAGGAAAAAATGTAGCATTAAAGAAGACATTTTTGTATTTTTGTAGCAAAATTTCAGTATAAAAACTAAGAAATTTATACATTATTCTTAAGAAATTTCGGTGTTATTTATTCTGATAAATTTTGAATAATTCAAAGACTTTTCCTCTTCTTCCTCCTGATCTTCTGCTTCTTCTTCTTCTTCTTCTTTTTGATCTTTTTCTTCTTCATCTTTTTATCATTCCATTTTCTCACAATTCTTCTTATTTTACTCTCTTAGAGGAATAGAACCAAAAATAAGAGAAAAAAAATTAATGCTGCAAAATTACTAGGAAGAAAAGGAAGAAAAGAAAAAAAGCGCAACAGTGACAGTAATAAAAGAACAATGGAAAAAAAACGCGCGACAAAAAAGAAGAAAGATATAAACATCTACGTTCACATTAATATGGCGGGAGAGTTGGAACATGTATTCATGGTCATACTAATAAAATTAATTTTTGTTAGAGTTGGACCAACTTGATTGGATTTAGTTGTCAAAAAACCTTAAATGTATAACCAGCTGATTGTTTCTGATAATATTAGTTATTGATTTTCGATTTTCTTCACATAAAATTTTATTGTAACCTTTTTAAATTAAAAAAGACATCACTTAATCCAATCATTTTCTTCTATTTTCATGGTTGTCATAACATCTATGAAATGTAGGTTGTATATTATAGAAAAAGAATTAAAGAACTTATCCTATGGTTAGTGTTTATAGTAGTTAACTTAGTCAGGTCAATTTCAAAGTTTACTAATTGAGATAAAGTATTTATATTAAACTAGATTTACTACAAATTTTCTTGGTCAAGTAACAAATCTTTGCAAACAAAAAATATGTTATTCTTCTATTTATTGATTACGTATTTCTTAATTAATTCTACATTATTTCTAATAATATTATTTAATGGTTTTCAGTTTCTCAAAAAAAAAAAAAATATATATATATATATATATATATATATATATATATATATATATATATATATATATATATATATATTTCACAACCTTTTTACATTTAAACAATACATTGGCTATAACAATCGTTTTCTTCTCTTTTTCACGGTTGTCATAACATCTATGAAATATAGGTTGTGTATCGTAGATAAAGAATTAAAGAAATTGCCTTGTAATTAGTGTTTACGGTAGTTAATTTAGTCATGTTTACTAAGTATATGGCGATATTAAGAATTATAACAACAATAGAATTCTGTAATATAAAAAGCCTTTGATACTATTGAATAAGTAGCATGTCGTGAATTCAGTTATTGAGTAACTAAAACGTAAGGTTATGTATCCTACATTATAATCCTGAGGTATAACTCATTTTTCGACTGTGTAACCAAACTACTTCTTGTTTAAGAATTTTGTTTTTAAATAAGAAATTGCACCATAGCTGTAGTATACCAAGAAATCTTTGAGAATTTAACATGAAATGGTAAGTGTTATCTAACCTTTAATTTTTTCCCCCCTTCAATTATAGTGAAAAATGTTGTCGAAAATAGAATTGTTTTTCTTTGCCGGTATAATACAAGAAAATAATAATGCGTTTTAAAATTTATTGTTCTATTTTTAACTATAGTGATTAGTCACATATGAAATATACTAATCTATATGTTGTATACACTTTTATTTATGTGTGAATGTTTCATCACATACAATTAGTGGCGGACCCAAAATATTTTAGTAGCCGGGTAAAAATAATACAAATAAATTTAAATAAAACTAAATATATTAATTAAGCTTTTAATAATTTAATTAACCGATCAAAAGATATATTAATTTAAACGTTTTTCCTCTTTTTTCTCTCTTCTTTGTGTTTCTTTTTCTGTGTTTTTGAGTGCACTTTTTTCTTCTTGAGTCTTTCTGCTTACTCATTTACGTTGAAACCCTTTCCTTCTTCTTTTACATTCGTTGTTCCAGCCTTCGGTATTGAAGCTTCATCCTTCCTCTGAAGAATTTCGAAGAGTGCAGGATTCGCTTTCGGGGGAACTCTTTTGCTGTTTTTGTGCACTGCTATCCTCCTTTCTAAAAGAAGAGCTTAGCTTTCCCTTTCCTGTTAATGCACTGTTTCTTTGTTGCTTTTGAAGCGTAGTAGGTCTCTGTTTGTTGGTGAGGCCCTTCCTGTTTACTTTTTGCGGGCTAGTTTATTACTTACATTGTTATAATGCTGCCATGGTCTTCTTTGTATGTGGAAATGTTTTTGAACAGTACTTGTGGTAACCGTTTATAACACATTTGTTCGCTTTTCCAAGAAAATGCTTCTTCATGTTTGTCGAATGATTTACTCTGTAAAAGGGTGTTTCTTTTTGTTTTTGATTGGTAGTAACTCCTTCTTTTCCATAATGTAAGTATATCTTTTCTATATGTCTCTCCCTATTCCTCCAAATATGTCCTCCAAGGTTCCTGAAGCGTTACTGAAATGGGTAGATTCATCTGTTCTCTGTTCCCATCCCATAGTTGATAGTTGATAAACCCATATTTCATGATATATTTTGTGCTCAATTTAAGTGATTTATTCAACCCTTCACCCACTTATTCATGTGAAATTGTATGGTTTCACTTTTCCTTCCTTATTATGTGATATTTGTGAAAAACATGTTTCCTATGCTTTAAAAATAATTATTTTAATTACCTTTTATTACCATTCGATGCCGTGATTTGTATGTTGAGTATTTTCAGATCTCCTAAGGCAGGAATGATTTAAAGGATGGAAAGGAAACATACAAAAATGGAAGGAAAGCACAAAATGGAGTTTTTGAAGAAACTGGCAGCGACGCGAACGCATGGACGACGCAGCCGCATGCCTAGCGCGAAAAGGCAGTGACGCAAACGCGTGACTGACGCGGACGCGTGCCTTGAGCAGAACACAGATGACACGTACGCGTGACCGAAGCGAACGCGTGATAAGGAAAACTCCAGATGACGCGACCACGTGACCCATATTAATGCAATTGAGGTATTTCAGATTTATGATTCTTATTTAGCTTTTTTTTATATTCTTGGCTTTAATTGATTAACTGGCGGTCGCGTGCCTCACGCGACCGCGTCATTCATCTTTTACCCCTTGACCGCGTCAACCACGCGACCGCGTCAACCCCATTTCACCCTAGTCACGCGATCGCGTGCCCCACGCGTTCGCGTAGATTCAAATCTACTAACTCCCAGTCACGCGAACCCTAACGCCATCGCGCCCCCCATACCCCCCTTCTCATTCCTTTCTCTGCAACTCCCTCCTCCGCAAACCATCACCACCGCCAACCACCTCCGAACGCCGCACCACCCCCAACCACCCAAACCCACCGCGACAACCACCCCCCTCCTTCTTCCTTCTCCCCTCCTTCTCTTCCCTTCTCTTCTCTTCAAAATGGCGCCGTTGCCGGGGAATTGCAAACGTGTGCCTTATTATTGGTTATTGTAAATATTCACTTTTTGATTTGTTTTTATTTTTATTTTTATTTTTATTTTTTGCTTTTTCGTAAATTAAGAGGTTATTGGTTTTTATTTAGTTATTAAAATTTTTTTTCAAAAATTTGTTCTTGGTGTTCATCTTGACCTTCAAGTTGTTCTTAGTCGTTTTCTTCGTTTTGATCTAAAAATTTTAAGTTTGGTGTCATTTTATTGTTTTTCTCTTTCCTCATTTAATTCAAAAATATCTTTTCTCTTTATTTTAATTGAATTTTCGAAATTTGCATTAAAAAAAATTCAGGTTTTGATTTTAAAATTTTTATCTTATCTTATCTTAGTTTTAAATTTCAAAATTCAAATCTTTTTCAAAAATCATATATTTTTCAAAATCTTATCTTATCTTATTTCAAAATCAAATCTCAAATTTCAATATTTAAATTCCAAAATTCAAATTTCAAAATTCAAATTTAAAATTTAAAAAATCAAACATTTTCAAAATTTAAATCTTTTTCAAATCTTTATCTTATATTGTTGACTTTTTCAAAATTTAAAATTCAAAAATCAAAATTCAAAATTTAAAATTCAATTTTCAAATTTCAAAATTTTAAATTTCAAAATTCAAATTTCAAAATTTAAAATTTAATTTTCAAATTCAAAATTTAAATTTCAATAACCTTCTAATTTAAAATTATTTTTTATTTTTTTTAATTTTTATTTGTTACTATGAACTCTCACCCCTTTGGCTATGAGTCTGGTTACAATTATGTTGCAGGAAGAGGAAATTACAATGAGAACAGGCATCAAGGTTGGAACAATCAAAGATGGGAGGAGCCACAAGGATTTGATCAACCCTCTTGGCAACAACCCCCTCCAATGCACTATAACCAACAACCATTCTGTGATGCATACCAAGATGATGACTATGGTGGACCCCTTGTAGTTACCAACAAGCCCCGCCATATGCTTATGAACCATCTCCTCAACACAATTTTGAACCACCAAACTCACAAGCCCCTTACCACCAAACACCACCATATGACCCTAACCTATATCCACCACACCAACCACCATATGAACCACACCCAGAACCACCACCTCAATATTCACCATCTCCATATCCTTATCAAGAAGAACCACCTTCCTATTATGAACCCTTTCTCCAAAATAATGAACCCTCATATCCACCCCAATCTCCAATGAATGACAACCTTCGTGTTCTTCTTCAAGGGCAAGCGAAGATGCAAAGGGCCGTACTGGAACTCACTACTGCCTTAACCGAGGTAGTAAATATAATAGCTTCCCGACATCTTAGCACTCAAAGTACTCCCATGGCTGCATGTGGAGAATCAAAAGAAGAGCGTAGCATGAAGGAGACACTAGAAACTTCGGTGGATAATGAGGAACATGGCTTTATATTGGAACAAGTGGAGGAAGCCATAATAGTTGCAGAGGAAGAAGTGGTTGCAGACTTAGGAGATGCGGAACCTCCATGGGAAAGTCCAGTCATTGAACCTCCTTCTAAGACATTTGGATTTGATGCCAAAGAGGGTGTACAACCTCCAAGGCATATCATGGCTAAAGACTTTGAAGAGGTTGATCAAGAGATGGAGATTAAAAAAGAAGAAGCACAACCTCCCATGCCCTTGGAAAACAATGAAGAGGAGATTGAATTGGAAGAAAGCTACCAAGAGGAAGAGGTTGAAATTGAAGATACTTACAATGAGGTGGAAGTTGTCCAAGAAGAGCACAAGGGAGTGGAGCTTAAAATCACCTTGCCAAAGTTACTGGAGACCTCTCCCCAAAGGCCATTACCACCCAATACAATATTCAAGTGGGTAAAATTCATATCCCTTAGCTTTCTCATTCCACTTGAATATGGTTTACTTGAGACAGATGGGCAACTTAGAGCTCTTTGTGGCTTTAAGAGTAAGAGGGAGATGGTTAATGGTAGGAGTCATCATGCAAGATTCAATATGGTGGAAAGCTCAAAGTTTAAATGCAAAGGTTGGTGTAAAGCTCAACTGAATGGGTCTAGGAAGTTGTTTGGCCACTTTAGTGAGAATTCAGATTGCCTGCCACCCGGTTGGAACACTAATGATCAACAAGAAGACGGGTGCAAAAGCAAGGTTTGGGACCCCGGAATTCATTCTAGCAATCAACACTCTTGGGGCCTTGTCACTTGCTTTAACTTGCTTGAAGGTTTTCTGCGCCTAGTTTGGGATCCCGGAGGCCATTAGAATTACAAACATTGGTGGAGATTCCTGGATGAGTTCAAGCATAAGCCACCATAACAGGGAGTTCACCAAATGTCCAACTTAAGGACTTTAACTAAAAGTGCTAGGTGGGAGACAACCCACCATGGTATGATCATTCCTTTTCAATTTTAATTTTATTTCATTTTGTTTGTTTTTAAATTTTATTTTATTCCATTTTATTGAACCTGGAATTATTCATAACATCCATATCAGCACTGCATTTTGCATTCTGCATAAAAAAAGAAAAGCACGCACGCGACGCGGCAGCGTCGCTGACGCGTCCGCGTGCTCCAACAAATCGACGTAAAAAGGGGTGCATGGTCGAAAGTTGTGCTGGAGTAGGGCTGGACTGGCGCTAGACGCACAAGCCTTACCACGCGAACGCGTGCCCCATGCGTCCGCGTCATCCTCCAATCTTGGCCATTCACGCGATCGCGTCCACCATGCGAACGCGTCACCTCGAAAATTGGCAACAATGAGTTTTGAATAGAGAGTTGTGCGGGCGCGAGGCTGAGTAGCACAGAACGAGTCACGCGTTTCACCGTGACCGACGCGTCCGCGTCGATTCCTATAAGCACAATTCGCGCGAACGCGTACCCTGCACGTCCGCGTCGCTAGCGTCGCACAACCTATCCAGATTAGTGCTAATTATCTTATCTTTTCTTCTCTAATCCTAATTTCTTCTATCTTTTCTTCTTTTTTCTTTCTTTCCTACTTTCTTTTTCTTCATCATCCCTCTTCACTTCCATTCTACTTCATTTAATTTATTTGCATACATTCATTCATTGCATTATTTTCGTTGGTGTTAGAAATTTATTTGGGTCATTATTTTCTATATTTTTGTGGATTATTAAAGGAATTGTTTGACAATTATATATTACCTTTTAAAGGGTTGCTTGCATGTTCAATTTAATACTTTCAATAGCTTATTTACCATGCTTGCTATGTGTTTGTGAAAAAGCCCGTATGGCATTGTGTACTATTTTTCGATTTCTTTCTATCTACTACTCTAAATGCTTGCTTTTCACAAAACCCTTTTTATATTTTATTACTTAAATATAATTTTTATTACAAACATGTTGTTAGTTTGAAAGACTTGATAATCTAACTTGGACATTGAATGCTTGATCTATGCTACTCATGCCTTTGCCAGCATGCCAATAAACATCTTGCATTTAATTGTCATTACATGCACTTGCTATATTTCAATTAATGAACTTTTCACATGTAGTCATGACCATGTGTTAACGTCATTCTTCTTTATTGTGCATTGATTACCACCTTTCCCGCTCTCTTCCTTGCTCTAACCCTTAGCTTTAAAAGTTACTTTCTTTTTCCCTTTTCAGGATGGCCACCAAGAAGGGTAAAGAGAAAGCTACTCCCAAACCACCGGCAAGGAAAGGAACAAAAAGAGCCCCAGCTGAGGAACCACAACCCCCATCCACCTGCACATCTCAGCATGCACCGAGGACGGTGCAATCTTTAAGTGTGGGGAGGTCGATACCGATCTCCATGGGTTAGTACTTTCTTGTCTCAACACCAATGTTTAAATTGTCTTTGTAGTTAGTTATTGCATTTGCATGTTTGTTTGATTTTTGTGCATATTTTACCACTTGGTTGAAGTAATATTTTCTTTTTCAAGAAACCTTTTAGAGCATTTCACTAATTTGAATAAAATTTAATGTTACACTTGTTTGAAGAAATATTATACTGGAACATGGTTTAGAGCTCGAACACACAAAACCTGTGAGATTTTTTAGCCTATTTGAATTGGTTGCATTTTACCAACCAATATTTTATTTTTGGTGTGTGTTTTTCTCTCTAAAATTGTGATCTTTGTCTTGCTTAATTCTATATTTCCATGGTTTGATGTATGCATACACTTACATGATTGAGGCCTTTGTTTCACTGAGCTTACATACCCATATGGCCTTACCTTTTCATTATTCTTTGCAAACTAATGTTGAGCCTATTATACCCCTTTATTCTTTACTTTAGCACGTCATTAACTCTAAGCGAAAAACAATAATGTCCTTAATTTGAATCCTTGGTTAGTTTAGACTAGTGAGAGTGCTCATGAATTAAGTATGGGGAAAGTTGAATTTGGAAACATTTGGTTTGAGAATTGAGTATGTTAGAATTTTCTGAAAATGTGAAAAAAATGTTTAGGACATGATTCATGCATCTAATAATTTAATCATATGCATTGAGAAAAATAAAAGAAAATATATATATATATATATATATATATATATATATATATATATATATATAAAGAGAAGTGAGAAAAAGAAAAGAAAAAAGAGCAATTAAGCAAAAAGGGGACAAAATGCCCCAAAGTAAGTGGTGAAAGCAATGCATATGTACTGTACTTGAAATTAGAATGCATGAATATGTGGAAAACATGGTTAATGGATAGTTAGATGTGGTATTATGATTACATGGATTGTCTAAAGTTAGGTGGAAAATTTAAGTTAATTAAGGATTCAGATTTTAGTCCACTTGGCCAAATACAATCCTACCTTGACCCTAACCCCATTACAACCCTTAAAAGACCTCTTGATACGTGTATTTGCGCATCAAATTTGTGTTGATTGGTAGAAGAAAAGCAAGCATTAGAAAGCAAGGTTAGTAGAGGATTGAGAGAATCGAACCTTAAACACATGAGTGATTAGAGTGTATACACTTCCAGTGAGGGTTCGATGCTCGATTCCTTGTTCCCGGCTTTAATGAGCTATTTTCTTCTGCAAGTCTATTTGTACTCCATTTTTATGATTTGAATTAGTGAAATCCAGTTCATATTTGTTCTTAAAAAATTTATTTACTTTTAACCAAGTAGGTATAAACATTTTTGCATGTAGTTGCATTCATATAGATAGGTTGCATTTCATACATTCTACGATTCCTCTTCACCCCTTTATAGCTTCTCTTGAGCTTAGCATGAGGACATGCTAAAATTTAAGTGTGGGGAGGTTGATAAACCACTATTTTATGGTTTATCTTGTGCTCAATTGATTGGATTTTATCAATCTTTCATACACTTATTCATATGATTTGCATGAGTTTACGTTTTCCTTCCTGATTTTGTGCTATGATTGAAAACATGCTTCTTTGGCCTTATATTTGCTAATATTAATCCTCTCTTATTACCATTAGATACCTTGATATGTGTGTTAAGTGATTTCAGAGTTTATAGGGCAGAAATAGCTTAGAGGATGGAAAGGAAGCATGCAAAAGTGGAAGGAATACAAGAAGTTGAAGGAACTGCAAAGCTGTCAGCCTGACCATCTCGCACTAAAACTGTCATAACTTGAGCTACAGAGGTCCAAACGACGCGGTTCCAGTTGCGTTGGAAAGATAACATTCGGGGCTTCGATTTGATATATAATATGCCATAGTTGCTCTGATGCTAGGCGACGCGAAAGTGCGCTCCACGCGGACGCGTCGCAGTGACGAAAATCAGCGGGCAGATTTTTTCTCCAGCGATTTCTGGGCTGTTTTCGACCCAGTTTTCGGCCCAGAAAACACATATTAGAGGCTATAAAGTGGGAGAATGCATACATTCACAATCATCAGCTCATAACACACAATTTTAGGATTAGATGTAGTTTTTAGAGAGAGAGGCTCTCCCTTCTCTCTTAGGTTTTAGGATTTAGGATTATTTCTTCTTCATCACAGGTTCAATGTTCCTTTAATTTAACTTCTCTTCTACTTTTATTTGTTCTAGTACTCTGGTTTATTTATTTTTCTTATTGATTCTCTTCTTATCCAAATTGGCTTATGAACCATTCATGTTAGAATTTTCTTTATTTAATATAAATTTAGGTATTTCAGATTTATGATTCTTATTTAGCTTTTTATATATTCTTGGCTTTAATTGATTAACTGGAGGCTCTTGAGTTATTAAACTTATCGTGATTGTTAATTAATTCCTCTAATTGACTGGAATTCCACTAACTCCAGTCTTTCCTTAGGAGTTGGCTAGGACTTGGGAATCTAACTAATTAGTCCACTTGACTTTCCTTTGCTTTAGGTCAACTAAGTGGGGTTAAACTCAATTCTCATAAGAATAACTAGGATATGACTTCCGAATTTTCATACCTTGCCAAGAGTTTATTTTATGGCTATTTATTTATTTTACTTGTCATTTAAATTACATGTTCCTCACTTTCAAAACCCCCAAATTACAAGACTCATAACCAATAATAAGAACACCTCCTTGCAATTCCTTGAGAAGACGACCCAAGGTTAAATACTTCGGTTATCAATTTCAAAGGAGTTTGTTACTTGTGACAACCAAAACGTTTGTAAGAAAGGATGATTGCTTGGTTTAGAAACTATACTTGCACGTCACGTGATCGCGTCATCTAGGCGTTCGCGTCATCTAGCGTTTTGCCTTGCCACGCGTGCGCGTCGTCCACGCATTCGCGTCACTTGTGCAGTTTTCAACCCATGCGTTCGCGTCAGGCATGCGAGCGCGTCACTACAATTTCTTCTATTTCGCGCGGTCGCATGAGCCATGCGTCCGCGTCACTTCTCGATGGTCATCTCCTCCATTTCTCGTGTTCTTTCCATTTTTGCAAGCCTCCTTTCCAATCTCCAAGTCATTCATGCCCTATAAAGCCTGAAACACTTAACACACAGATCACGGCATCGAATGGAATAAAGGAAAATTAAAATACATAATTAAAAGTCTCTAGGAAGCAGTTTTCAACCATGGAGTAATTTTGGGAAGGAATTGTAAATACATGCTAAATTAATGAATAAGTGGGTAAAGATTCGATAAAACCACATAATTAAACACAATATAAACCATAAAATAATAGTTTATCAACCTCCCCACACTTAGACATTAGCATGTCCTCATGCTTAGTTGAAGGAGATAAAATAAATGAGTAGGAACATGTAAAACTCATGCAATGCAATGCAACCTATATATGTGAATGCAACTATATGATTCTTGTCCACTTGGTTAAAAGTAAATAAGCTCTTCAAGACAATCACAAATCAAATTCTACTAATTCAATTCTTATACAGTAACAACAGATAAAAATGCAAGAAGGTAGCTCATGAAAGCAGATTAGAGCCAGGGAACATGCAGAGACCAAGAAGAACATTCATTACGCATAATTTTAGTTTTAGATCTGATTTTACTCCTCCTCTAGGTTTTCTCTCTACACATTCATAGTTCTTAGGATTTTGATTTTATTGCTTTTTGGATTGGGATATTGAGAAGAGTTATTACCTCCGTCAAGACTTCATCATTCTAGTTTGTTTCCTTACTTGTCACTTACTCTTTCATATCCTTAATTTATTCAGAGTTACTATTGGATTATTTTAGAATTTATTAATACAAGAACTATTTTTATTTTTAATTGATCCTTTTGATTATTATTTATCATGTCTTTCTTTATTTCCCTTTCTTATTTCGTGAATTTTACAATCATAATGAGTGAGTAGTTCCATAACTTGATTGGGAGTTGGTTGAAAGGAGGACCTTGAGTTGGAATGCTCAAGAGTAAAATTATAGTTGGGTTTAGCGTTGGGTCACCCTCTAATCACTGACACTAGTCCTTCCCAAGGGAGAGGATTAGAACTTGTGAATAGAAACTGACTTCCAACTTGCTTAACTTTCCTTTATCTGGTAAAGAATAACTAAGCAGGCAACCTTCAATTATCACTTTGATCTTGGAAAAACTCCAACAAGGATAGGACTTCCGACTAATCTACTCCCGATCAAGGTTTTTATATAAATTACACAAATTCTCTGATTTAATTTTCCGTCTAGCAACTTCAACCCCTTTTGGAAAACATCTGATTAATAAAATAGCATATCTTTCTGCAACTCATTGGGAGACGACCTGGGATTCATACTCCCAGTATTTTTAATTCTAATTTTGTGACAACCCCTTCTAAATTGATAAGTGAATTTTTGGTTGGTTAAGAACTATACTTGCAACACATCTCTTATAATAATTTCTTAACTCGCCAATTTCCGCCACGTCAATTTTTGGCACCGTTGCCGGGGAACTGCAAACGTGTGCCTTATTATTGGTTATTGTAAATATTTTTCTTTTATTTGTTTATTTGTTTTTGTTTTTTCCCTTTTATTTCTATTAGCTACTATGAATTCTCACCCCTCTCACTTTGAGTTTGGTTCTAAATTTGTTGAAAGGAGTGGAAGCTACAACAGGAATAGGCATCAAGGTCTAAGCAATCAAAGATGGATGGAGCCAAGAGGCCCTGATCAACCCTTTAGGCAACAACACCCTCCAAGATATCATGGGCAAGGACCACTCTACAATACATACTAAGCTGATAGACATGGTGGACCCCCTTGTAATTACCAACAAGCCCCACCCTGTGCTTATAGACCATCCTCTCAACGTAGCTTTGAACCACCACACTCACAAGCTCCTTTTCACCATTCACCACCGTATGACCCTTACCCACCACAATTCCAATCCAATTACTCCCAAGAACCACCATATTCTTATTTTGAACCCTCTTCCCTAACCAATGAACCCTCATACCCACTCCAACCTCCAATGAATGACAAACTTCGTGTTCTTCTTCAAGGGCAAGCGAGGATGCAAAGGGGCGTATTGGAACTCACTACTGCCTTAACTGAGGTAGTAAATATAATAGCTTCCCGACATCTGAGCGCTCAAAATACTCCCATGGCTGCATGTGGAGAATCAAAAGAAGAGCGTAGCATGAAGGAAACACTAGAAACTCCGGTGGACAATGAGGAGCATGGATTTGTATTGGAACAAGTGGAGGAAGCCATGATAGTTGTAGAGGAAGAAGTGGTTGAAGATTTAGAAGATGCTGAACCTCCATGGGAATCGAGAGCTGTAAAAGATTCTGCTGAGAAGTTCGAAATTGATGCCAAAGAGGACAGTGCACAACCTCCAAAGCATATACCTTGTGAAAAATTGGACGGAACAGACCAAGAAGTTGATTCCATAGGCAGTGATGATCATGAATCAAGCTCTCCTAATCACGAACTCACATCTACAACTGCAACTCCTTGAGCCTGAAGAATCTTATCCAAGTGAATACGAAGATGATGTCGAGGTAGATTTCTCTCAACCTCCAACGTATGACTTGAGTGACGAGGAAGACATAGAAGACTTTGATCAGGACGCAGTTGCAGTTGAAAAATTTTGCAAAGAAGTGGAGGAATTCACAGAAGAATACAAGGGAGTAGAACCTATAGAACCATTGGAAACACCTGTCCCAAGGCCATTACCACCTAATACAAGCTTCAAGTGGGTACAATCCTTAACCTTTATCTTTACTTTTCCACTTGAATATGGTTTGGTTGAAACAGATGGCCAGCTTAGAGCTCTCTGCGGCTTTAAGAGTAAGAGGGAAATGGCTCGTACTCAGAGTTGGTGTACAAGGTTCAATAAGGTTCCGCACTTCGATTCGAAGTGCAAGGATTGGTATCAAGTTCAATTGAATGGGTCTCGGAAGACGTTTGGTCATCTTGGTGAGAATACAATTTCTAAATCGCCCGGATCGAAAAATATAGATCAAGACAACGGTGGATTTAAAAGCAAAGTTTGGGATCCTGGAATCTATTCTGACATTCGTCACCCCGGGAGCCTGAGAACCTGTTTGAAGCTGCCCAACAGCTTTACATGCCTAGTTTGGGACTCCGGAGGCTGTTGGCATTCCAAACATTGGTGGAGATTTCTGGATGAATTTAAGCATAAGCCATCATAACAGGAAGCTCATCCAATGTCCAACTTAAGGACTTTAACTAAAAGTGCTAGGTGGGAGACAACCCACCATGGTATGGTCATTTCTTTTTCAATTTTATTTCGTGTTGTTTGTTTTTATATTATATTATTTTCATTGAACCTGAATATTATTCATTAGCATTGCATACTGCATAATTGTATAATTGCATAAAAAAAAGCACGCGACACGACCGCGTTGCTAACGCGTTCGCGTCAGTCGCGAAAAACACCTCCCACGAGTCCGCGTCAATCACGCGAACGCGTGATCTGGAAATCGACGTAAAAATCCAACGCCCAGGAATCTGGGCTAGAATCGTACGGCTGGTGCGCGTTTAGCACAAAACGGCTCACGCGTTCGCGTCACTTGCAAAACATCCATCCCACGCGAAAGCGTGAGCGATGCGTCCGCGTCGCGTGGATAGCATGGCACCCTAAATGGAGACAAAGAGTTGCGCTGAAACGACGCTGGAATTGTGCGTTTAGCACAATTTTCAGCGACGCGGTCGCGTGCCTCACGCGACTGCGTCATTCATCTTTTACCCCTTTCACGCGATCGCGTCAACCACGCGACCGCGTCAACCCCATTTCACCCTAGTCACGCAATCTGTGCCCTACGCGTTCGCGTGGATTCCAATCCACTAACCCCCAGTCACGCAAAGCCTAACCCCATCGCGCCCCCCATACCCCCCTTCTCCTTCCTTTCTCTGCAACTCCCTCCTCCGCAAACCATCACCACCACCAACCACCTCCGACCGCCGCACCACCCCCAACCATCCAGACCCACCGGACAACCACCCCCCCTCTTTCTTCCTTCTCCCCTCCTTCTCTTCCCTTCTCTTCTCTCCCCTCCGCCAATGCCCCCCCACCGCGGCTAACCTCCAACCACCACCTCTCACCACCGACCACCTCCACAACATCACCACCCTCGCCCCCCTTCCTCCTTACCCCCCTCTCCACTATTAAACCCTACCCGAAACCCCCTGCCACCGAACAGCCGCCCACCGCCGCGCCAACTGCCCTTCACCGCCGCATCAGCACCACCACCACCACACCCCCCATCATCTCTCTGTTCCATAAATTTGTTCTTCCACACACCAGGTTCCGTCGAACGCCAATTTCTCTATCACTTGTAGTTATTTGCTTATTTTTCCGATTATGTTCAAATTAGGCTAGTTAGAGATGCATGTTTGTAGTGGATTCTAGGTGGTTAGGTAGCTAGAATGTGGTTAGTGGATTTAGGCCTGATAATTGCACTGTTCTTGCTATTTGTTTTATAAATTTCGCAATTCTGATGTTGCTGTGATGATCATATTGTTCATATGCTGTTCTTTCGTATTTCATGCTGCTGTTGAGACTATTCTTTACTGTTCCTGCTGTTTGTGTCTATTTGCAGCTTTATTTAAATTCATATGAACTATTTTTCTTGCTGTTTATTACTCGGGAACATCCAATTTTAGCCGGAATGCTGCCCAATTTTCTGCAAATTGTTTCATTTTTACATTCAGGAATTGGTTTTGGCAATTTTCAATTTTGCACTACTTAGCTACAACTAAACCAATTCATGAATGCACGGGCCAGCATTCTTTTTCCTTTCAATTTCCTGGTTCATAAATTGCACTTTTGATTATTCGATTTCAATTTTTGCTATTTCTATATCTATATGAATCATCATCAACCTGTTCTCCTTGCTTGAATATGAGTTGATTATTCTTTAAATTTGTGAATTTCTTGTTACCTAGGAAACATTTATCATGCCACTTACTTTAACTTTCTTTCTCCTAACTCACTGCTTCCACTTTCTAACCTCTTTTTCACTTTTAACCACTTTTAACTTTCTAACTTCTCCCTTTGCTTTTTAACTAACTCCTTCAACTTTTTAACTCATGGCATGATTATTGTTTCTCCTAATTAATAGGTATTCTACTTATAATATCTTTTGGATTGTGATTTCTCATCTTAGATTTTTAACTCCGAAACAATCCAAAATGTACATTTTTTTAACTCATTTCATTATTCTACTGCTCTTTTGCCACTATGTGCTTATATTGTTATTATTCTATTTGCCTACTTGTTTTCCTACTTTGTTCTTCATTTATATCCTGGAATTTCTGCTTTTTAGGATGTCTGACCCTTAACGAAAAGGAAAAGGCAAGGCAACCACTGGTAAAAGGAAATGAGGTAAATCCTCTATGTCTATCTTGGACATTATGCATGATGACTCCTGGCGGTAAAAGCACTTTACTCCGCAGGAGAAGGCTGACCAGCTCCTCACTGCCACAGATCCGGTAAAATTTGCAAACAGATACTGTGAGCTGAAGTATTTAATGTTTGCCACCTCCAGGAACCTGTACTTGGAGAGAACTCTGAAAATTCCAGAAGAACTACAGCAGTACACCTCCGATCAGATAAAACAGAGAGGCTGGTTCTTCTTGGGGAGAAACTTGACAGAGGTTAATTCTTCCTGGGTCAGAGAGTTTTACTGCAACTATTTCAAGACTACCCTGAATGCAGTGCACCTCAGAGGAAAACAGATATTGGTAACTGAGGAAGCCATTGAGGATATTCTGCAGCTTCAGCCTAAGTCAGATCAGCCTGACGGTTACCAAAAGGCTGAAGAGGACATGCGCTTTCTGAGATTTGACTGGGATGCTATCAAGCAGAGGATAGCCCTTGATCCTAATGCCTCATGGGTCATGGGAAAGAACACAGCAATGCCTAAGGGAATCAAGCTAATGTATCTGAATGATGAGGCTCGGCTCTGGCACCAGATCCTGAGCAACTTTGTTATGCCGAGCACTCATGAAACGGAGCTGCCTACTGCTATGATCACCCTCCTCTGGTGTGTGATGGAGGGTAAGGACCTGTATCTTCCACGATTCATCCGGTATTACATGGCCAGGGTCCATGTCAGAGGCACTCTCCTTTTTCCATATCTGATTACCCAGCTCGGCCGTCGAGCTGACGTGCCTTAGGAGCTGGCTGATGAAAAGCCACCTGCTGCAGACTGCAAGAAGATTATCCCTCACAGCAGGAAGTTTCAGGCTTTAGGCTACAGACCTCCATTCCTCACCGCTCCTGATGAGACAGCCACACCTTCAGCTGCCCCTTCTTCAACTACTACTACCCCAGCTACCACCACTGCACATCTACCTGCCTCAGAGCCCGTTTATCACCTCGTGCACCCCTTATTTCAGCAGCTAGACCAGATGGAGCGCCGCAACCGGCGGCGATATGAGCGATCTGAGCGTCGCAACAAGCGACGCTATGAGCACCTCAAGTTGATGATCCGATCTGGCGGCAACATCTCCTCCGAGCCTGACACACCATCAGAGCCATCCGAAGAGGAGGCGGACGAGCATGAGGAGGAGACACATGCACACAGAGAGGCTGAGCAGGCAGGACCAGAGCAGGCTGTGCCACAGCAGAAAGAGCCACACCAGATTCAGGCGGCAGACCCAGAGATGCCTATACAGTCAGAGCCACCACTGCAGCAGACAGATCCTCCTACCCTCATCCAGTCTGCAGACCTTCAGGACACCACCGAGACTCCAGCAGCCTATCCTTCCGGTGATGACACTCCTTCACACCCAGCTTGAGTGAGCATCGAGGACGATCCTTTACTTTAAGTGTGGGGAGGTTGCCATCCCTGGCGTATCTTTTTGGTGAACCACTACAGACTCTTTTATCTTATTTTGTTATTTTCCTGTATTTTTATTTTTATTTTTATTTTTCAGTACTTATACATTATTCTTTTGCTGTATTTCTACCCTATTTTCCGCATTTTGCACTTTAGTTCATATTTTAGCCATTTAGTTTAGTTTGCAATTCTAAACTTATTAATTATAGAATATGTGGATTCATTAGTATAGTTTACCCTTTTAGCATATAATAGTTTGATTTAATTGGAAATAAAAGGAGTAAACTAGAAATCTTAGTAAATTAAAACAATCCACACACCTTGTATATATAGCATTACATGTTAGTTAGTTAACAACATTTCATCAAGGAACAACACTAAGATTTTAAGGGCCACCCTAAGATTTACATTGAGAATAATGGGAACTCTTAATTTTTACTTGCATGACATGTATAACGGATATATGATTTTCAAGCTGGAGAACACACAGCCTGTGAGTTTTGAGCTTAATTGTATGGTTGCATTCAGACCATAAATTTGATTCCTGTGTGTTTTACCCTTCTTTTTTATTCTGATGTTCTTTACTTTGTTTTAATCTATATGTCCAATTATAGAATATAGATACATACCAAGAGATGATTGAGGCCATCATTTGAATTTTTCCTCACTTATCCCAAATTAGCCTACCTTTTACATCACCCTTGTTAGCCCCCTTGAGCTTTTTAATCCCCTCTTGCTCTATAAACCACATTACTAGCCTTAAGAAGAAAAATAAAATAATTATCCCAAGTTGAATCCTTGGTTAGCTTAAGATAGAAATTGTTTATTGTTTAAGTGTAGGGAATTTTATGGGAACATAGGATGATAGAAACAAAGTAGGAATTTAAAAAGAGTAAGCTATTTCAAAAACAAAAATTTGGGAAGCATGCTCATGTGAGATCAAAATAATGGGATTACCATGTGCATTGATTTAAAAAAAAGTATTTTTACATTATTTAATTAAGGGAATACACAAAGAAATTTTCCATAATGCAAAATAAAAAGAGTCAATGCACATGGGTAAAAAATTTCAAATTTAAAATTAATGTATGAGCTTGTAATCCAAAAAGAAAAATGTTGGGTAAATAGGTTAAGGAACTTTAAAATCATATATAGTATGTATGTTAGGTGAGATCTTAGACTAATCAAGGATTCTCTTATTAGCTCACTTAGCCTTATACATATACCCTTACCTTTACCTTGGCCCCATTACAACCTTGAATAAGACCTCATGATTTTTGTATGTCTGTATTCTATAATTGTTGATTGGTTAGATAAAGAATAAAGTTATAGAAAGTAAGGATAGAAAAAGAATAGAGTGATTAACTCAATAAACACTGAGTGACTAGGGAGTAAACACAAAATCCAGTGAGGGTTCAATAGCTCATCACCATATATCTCTGCTTAAATTGTTAATTGTCTTGCAAGTTTGTGAAATATTTTTACCCATCTCAATTGTAAAAGTGCTTTAACATTATCTAAGGTTTGGCTATGCATATATGATTCCTTGAGGATATGAATTAATTTAACTACATGTAAGATTTATATACAAGTGAATAACAATTAGAATTGCATGATTCATTTAGGTAGTTGTATTTAGAATAGATTGCATTGCATGAGATTCCACCACTTTAACCTTACCTTACTCTTTATCTTGGATTTAGCATGAGAACATGCTATTGTTTAAGTGTGGGGAGGTTGATAAACCCATATTTCATGATATATTATGTGCTCAATTTAAGTGATTTATTCAACTCTTCACCCACTTATTCATGTGAAATTGCATGGTTTCACTTTCCCTTCCTTATTATGTGATATATGTGAAAAACATGTTTCCTATGCTTTAAAAATAATTATTTTAATTACCTTTTATTACCATTCAATGTCGTGATTTGTGTGTTGAGTATTTTCAGATCTCCTAAAGCAGGAATGATTTAAAGGATGGAAAAGAAACATACAAAAATGGAAGAAAAGCACAAAATGGAGTTTTTGAAGAAACTGGCAGCGACGCGAACGCATGGACGACGCAGCCGCATGCCTAGCGCGAAAAGGCAGTGACGCGAACGCGAGACTGACGCGGACGCGTGCCTTGAGCAGAACACAGATGACGCGTACGCATGACCGAAGCGAACGTGTGATAAGGAAAACTCCAGATGACGTGGCCGCGTGACCCACGTGGACGCGTGAGAGATGCCACGCGCCAGAAACTGCAGAAAACGCTCCCAGCGATTTCTGAAACCCTTTTTGGCTCAGATCCAAGTACAGAAAGCATAGATTAGAGGTTATAAAGTGGGGGAATGCATCCATTCAGGAGGAGGTCGACAATTATTCACTTTTCACAGTTTAGATGTAGTTTTTTTAGAGAGAGAGGTTCTCTCCTCTCTCTTAGGTTTTAGGATTAGGATTCCTCTTAAAGGATTTAGGATTTCAACTCTTCATCAGGTTCAATATTTCTTTTACTTTATATTTCTCTTTTACTTTCAGATAATTTAATGCTCTCATTTAATTACTTATGTTGCCAAATTGGCTTATGAACTCTCTATGTTTAGATTGATTTTCTCTTATTAATGCAATTGAGGTATTTTAAATTTATGATTCTTATTTAACTTTTTATATTCTTGGATTTAATTGATTAACTGGAGGCTCTTGAGTTATCAACCTATCGTGATTGATTGTTATGTCGGCTAATTGACTGGAATTCCACTAACTCTAGTATTTCCTTAGGAGTTGGCTAGGACTTAGGAATCTAACTAATTAGTTCACTTGACTTTCCCTTGCTTTCGTAAAGGTTAACTAAGTGGGATTAACTTCAATTCTCATAGGAGTAACTAGGATAGGACTTCCGAATTTTCATACCTTGCCAAGATTTTATTTTACAGTTATTTATTTATTTTATTTGTCATTTAAATTACTTGTTCCTTACTTTCAAAACCCCCAATTTACAAAACTCATAACCAATAATAAGAACACCTCCCTGCAGTTCCTTGAGAAGACGACTCGAGGTTTAAATACTTCAGTTATCAATTTTAAAGGGATTTGTTACTTGTGACAACCAAAACGTTTGTACGAAAGGATTTTCTGTTGGTTTAGAAGCTATACTTACAATGCGATCATATTTTTGTATTTCTTTACCGATAGGAAAACCGATCGTCAATAGTGAAGGAACTTCTAAACACCATAGGATTTGTAGCTCTATTGAGGATGAGGCAAAATACGAGATAGTGGCCCCTGACCTTGAGGACCCAGTTTGTTTTGGCCCAGCCCTTGAGTCAGATCCCCACTTCATCTTTATGTATGACTGCCTGTTTACCCAACTTGGGGTTACCTTTTCTTTTTCTGATTTTGAAATAGAGGTGTTATCTCATTGCAGAATGGTTCCTTCACAACTCCATCCAAATTCTTGGGAATTTCTCAAAATTTATCAGCTCGTTAGTCGTGAACTCGGGTTTCCGATCTCTCTGAAAATATTTTCTATCTCTTCCTTTAACGAAGCCTTTTAGTGCTTCGAACAAACAAAATAAACAACAATGGGTTTCCTTTTGATCTATTCAAGGTCGGAAGGTATTTTCTATCTTTGATGAGTCATTCCATGATTTTAAAAAATTCTTCTTTAAAGTTCGTGCTATTGAGGGTCATCATCCATTTTTCCTAAATGAGAATGGTAAGCCCCACTTTCAGTTGTACTGGGTAGAGACAGCCCCTATTGAGAAATACAATTTGAGAGGCTTGGGGACGGGCTCCAAACCTTGACACTAAAAAGTTCCTTCTCGGGGTTCCAAGTTTTATCCGTACCGAGCTAGGTAGCTTCTAACATTATTTTATAGATAACTTGCTTGTCTTACGACTTGTATGTTGATGCGTATCATTCTTTTTGTAGAGAAAATGAAAGTGGCTCCAAGGCTTACCAAAAGGTCCAGGAAGCCAAGAGGAATGTCCGTGCCTGAGCTGGTCAGTTGCAGGAGAGTAGCAAGTCGGATACCTCCACTCCGACTAAGTCTGACTCAGGGACCTCTTCTCAGAGCAGGCCAGTAAACCCTAATCTTCTTCCTCCTCTTCCTCCTCCTTCTCTAGTTCTTAATCCTCCAGTTCTTCCATTTTTCGAGCCGAGTTCTAAAAAGAGAAAGACCTCAGAATCTTGTGTCCTCAATATTATTGATGCCAGAATTGATCGGGCGAAGTTTTGTGAGAAGCACATCCTTCCTCATAGCTTTATTGCTATGGATAATGCTTCTGTCAAAAATTTCCTCCAAGTCTTAGTCTAGGGGGGAGGAATCCGAACTGCTAGAGTATGTTCTACCCTTCTGAAAGAGTTGGAGAGAACTCCTCTGAACGCTACTCAGTGTTCTTTGGAGGATCTTCAGGCCGAGGTGGCCACTCTTCAAGAGGCCGAGAAGGGGTTGGAAGAGGAAAAGATAAGCTTGGAAGTTGAGCTCTTCAAAGCTCGTGATCGGGAGAGGGAGTCTACGGCTTCCTGTGCTCTGGCTGAGGGTTTGTTGAAGAAGGCTAAGGAGAACTATGTTAGAGTTTTTAGGGAAAACTTGGATTTGAGGAGGCAAATGGATCGTCTTAGGGAGGATTACATCAATTTGGAGGAGTCAGTTGCTGAGGGGACGGAGGAAGTGTTTGGAGTTTTGAAGAACCAAGTTTGGGTTCTTGCCCCTGACTTGGACTTGTCTCCCCTCCATCCCGAAAAGATTGTAGTCGATGGGGAAATTGTTTTTCCACCTCACCCTCCTACTAACTCCAAGCTCAAGACTGCTTGGCATTGTTTGGTTGAGTCTCCTCCCCAAGAAGTCGTCGCTTCCAAGGAGGCGTTTCTGAGTTCTTCCTCTCAACTAGAAGCAGCTCCGACCGAGGAGAATCCTTTGACTTCCACTGCTGAACCTGGCTCCTCTCCAACTCCTGACCAGAACCCTTTAATTGGCCCTGTATGATATTTTTGCTAAGGCCCAGCCTGTGGGACCTTTATATAAACACTTTTATGTATGTTATGAACTTTTTTTGTTATGTTTGTTGCTGATTTTGATCCTTCAGGAAAGATCTTAACAACTTTTATTATTTTCTGGATATTAGTCCTTTCGTATAGGACTCCAATGACTTCTCTTTTTGCTATAAGTCCTAATTGCTTCTTTAGAGAAATGTCTCTTGAGTTATTTTTTACCATAAAATTTTTAACACGCTTGATTGCATGTCATATTATTCATCTGTTTGTTAGGCTTTTTGAGAAATCCCTGAACGAGCGTCCTTTTACTTTAGGCTTTTCTAAAGAAAGCTTATGTTTTCCATTACTTTAGTGCGAATGACCAACTTGCTTTATTATTGAATCATTTTTTAGGTTGTTCTTGCGATGCATTTTAGTCTGTTCGGAGGCTTTCCGACTTATAAATCGTTAGCCATCTTATTTTTGAGTTATTATAATCGTTATTTATAATCTTTTTACACCGACTTGCACCTCGTCGCTTTATCTTGCCGACCATATAGGTCGAACAATGGATTTTCACGATTTTTCGAGCTTAAGCCGGCACGTATCATAGAAATAATAATGGAATTTTAAAAAGGAAATATTTTCATTAACAAAACATATATTACAATGATGCTTTTGCTACTAAGGGAATAAAATTATTGCCCCTATCCCCTGCTTTGATGCCTCGTTAAAACCCCTTTCCAAAAAATTCTTCTCGGGAGAAAACCATAAAGTCAGGAAAAAGAGTACACCAGGGAACGAAGTATGATTCTAGCTGTAATATCTCTTCAAATTGCAAGCATGCCACGACCTTGAGAGCTCGGCTCCATTCATGTCGGACACTTTGTAGTAACCTTTTCCCAAGACTCCAGTTATCTTGAAAGGTCCCTTCCAATTTGCAGCAAGTTTCCCTTCGCCCGACTTGTTTACTCCGATGTCATTTCGTATCAAGACTAAGTAGTTTGTGGCGAAGCTTCTTCGAATGACTTTTTTATTGTATCTGGATGTCATCCTTTGTTTTAATGCTGCTTCTCTTATCTGGACTTGTTCTCGGACTTCTGAGAGCAGTTCGAGTTCTTCTTTTTGGGCTAGCACATTTCCAACCTCATTATAAAATCTTACTCTTAGACTTTGTTCATTGATCTCTACTGGGATCATGGCTTCTATTCCGTATGCAAGTCAGATGGGTGTTTCTCCTGTCGTGGAGTGGGGTGTTATTCTATAAGCCCATAGCACTTGTGAGAGTTCTTCTACCCAAGCTCCCTTCGCTTCTTGCAACCTTTTCTTTAGTCTTGCTAGTATAATTTTAGTGGCTGCTTCTGCTTTTCCGTTAGCTTGGGGATGTTCTACCAATGTGAATTGATGTTTTATCCTCATGCAAGATACCAAGTTCCTGAATGTAGAGTCAGTAAACTGAGTACCATTATTTGTAGTGATGGAATGTGGAACCCCAAATCGGGTAATTATATTCCTGTACAGGAATTTCTGACTACTTTGCACTGTGATAGTAGCTAGCAGTTCTGCCTCTATCCACTTAGTGAAATAATCTACTCCCACGGTGAGGTATTTGACCTGTCCAGGTGCTTGGGAAAAAGGTCTGAGTAGGGCCAATCCCCATTTCGTAAAAGGCCATGGAGAGGTTATACTAATGAGTTCATGGCTGACATTTTTTAACGAAGTTGGTGGCGTCCTTTTGTAAGGTCGGCTAGAAGAATCCAGCTCAGATCACCTTCCTAGCCAAAGACCGTGCTCCGAGGTGATTTCTGCAGATACCATTATGTACTTCCTCCAAGACTTCTTCCGTCCTAGAAGTCAGAACACACTTTAACAAAGGTGTGGATACTCCTCTTCTATAAAGGACGTTTTGTACCAGAGTGTAATTCTATGCTTTCCTCCAAATTCTTTTGGTTTCTTTTTGTTCCTTGGGAAGGAAGTCAAATTTCAAATATTCGATTAAGGGAGTCATCCATCCGAGGTTTTGGCCAGAAATGGGTAGAACATCTAATTTATGGTCCACCTTTATGATTGAGGGCTCCTTAAGAGTTTCTTGTATTAGACTTCTATTATTTTCTCCAGGCTTGGTACTTACCAATTTAGAGAGGGCATCCGCTCTGCTGTTGAGTTTTCGAGTTATGTGTCAAACCTCGGTATCAAGAAATTGTTGAAGGTGCTCAAGTGTTTTCGCCAGGTATCTCTTCATATTAGGATCCTTTGCCTGGTACTCCCTGTTGATTTGGGAAGTTATTATCTAAGAATCACTGAAGACTATCACTTTGGTTGCGCCGACCTCTTTGGCAAGTTTCAGGCCTGCAATCAGAGCTTCGTATTTGGCCTGATTGTCGGAAGCAGGAAATTCAAATTTCAGAGAGACCTCTATTTGAGTTCCCTCTTCACTTACTAGGATATGCCAGCACCGCTTCTGACTTTATTGGAAGACCCATCTACATAAAGGTTCCACGTAGAAGTTTCGCTCTTGTCGCCTGTGTACTATGCTAAGAAGTCAGTAAGGCATTGAGCTTTGATTGTTGTCCGAGTTTTGTATCTCAAATCGAACTCGGATAGCTCTATATCCCACTAAACCATTCGACCTACAATATCCATTTTCTAAAGAATTTTCTTCATAGGCTAGTTCGTTCATACTTTTATGGTGGGAGCCTGAAAGTAAGGTCGGAGCCTTCTAGATACTACAATTAAGGAATATGCAAACTTCTCAACTTTTTGATACCTTAGTTCAAGTCCTTGTAATACTTTGCTAGTGAAGTAGATGGGGGTGCTGTCTAACTTCATCTTCTCGTACTAAAGCAGACGCTAATGCTTTCTCGGCAACAGCTAGATACAGTGCGAGCTCATCTCTTATTTCTGGCCGAGTTAGGATGGGAGGTTGGATAAAAAATTTCTTGAACTCTTGAAAAGCTTCTTCACATTCAGAAGACCATTCAAATTGGCATTTTTTCTAAGTAGTGAAAAAGTGGCAAGGATCTCAAGGCTGATACTGCTAGAAATCTGGACAATACTGCAAGTCGACCATTCAACTGTTGGACTTCTTTCAAACAAGTCGGACTCTTCATTTCTAGGATTGCTCTACACATGTCGGGGTTAGCCTCAATTCCCCTTTGTGTGAGCATAAATCCCAACATTTTTCCTGCTTCTACTGCAAAGGTGCATTTGGTGGGATTTAGTCTCATCCCATGTCTTCTTATGGTATCAAAATCTTGTGAAAGATTGGTCAGGAGATTATCCTCATCCTTAGTTTTTACTAACATGTCATCCACGTATACCTCCGTTAGGTTTCCAAGGTGACGTGCAAACATCTTGTTCATCAACCTTTGATATGTGGCCCCTACATTTTTTAATCCAAATGGCATGAACACGTAGCAATAGTTCGCTCTAGACGTGATGAACGATGTTTTTTCCTGGTCCGACTTGTACATCGGGATTTGGTTGTATCCTGAGTAAGCATCCATGAATCATAGACACTGGTATCCTGAACTGGAATCTACCAAAGTATCAATGTTTGGTAGGGGATATGGGTCTTTTGGGCAAGCTTTATTGAGGTCGGTATAGTCGACGCACATCCTCCATTTCCCGTTTTTTTTTTAACTAACACTACATTTGCCAACCATGTCAGATACTTGATTTCCCTAATAAATCCAGCTTCTAGCAAGGCTTGTACTTGCTCTTCGACCACTTGAGCTCGTTCCGGTCCGAGCTTTCGTCTTCTTTGTTGAACAGGTTGGGACCCAGGGTAGACTGCCAGCTTATGTGTCATAAGCTCGGGATCTATTCCGGGCATGTCGGCGGCCTTCCAAGCGAAGAGGTCGGAGTTCTCCTGTAGGAGCTTTACGAGCTCTTTTTTCAAATCCGCCCTTATGTTAACTCCTATGTTAGTGCTCTTTCCGACTTCTTTTCCTATTTGGACTTCCTCCGTCCTTCCTTCGGACTGTGGTCGGAGTTCTTCTCTTCCTCAGACTCCTCCGAGTTCAATTGAATTAACCTCTTTGCCTTTACCTCGTAGGTTTAGGCTCTCATTGTAACATTTTCTTGCTAGCTTTTGATCTCCTCTAATGGTGGTAATTCCGTCTTCTGTAGGAAATTCATGCAAAGATGGGGAGTAGAGATGAATGCTCCTAATCGGTTTAGGGTTGTCCTACCAATCAGGGAATTATAAGCCGAAGTTACATCGACAACAATGAAATCGATCCTTAAGGTTTTGGACTTCAATCCCTTTTCAAACGTAGTGTATAGGGGGATAAAGCCCAGTGGCTTGATAGGAGCATCTCCTAACCCGAAGAGAGTATTCGGATAGGCTTTTAACTCATTTTCTTTCAATCCCAGCTTATTGAATGCCGGCTTAAATAATATGTCGGTTGAGCTTCCCTAATCTATCAGGGTTCTATGCAAGTGAGCATTGGCAAGGATCATGGTGATTACTACCGGGTCATCGGGTCCGGGCACAATGCCCTTTCCGTCTTCTTTGGTAAAATAAACCGGGTCCATCATTCCCGACTTGGTAGACTTCTTTTAAATATCTTTTCCGAGATGACTTAGTTAGCCCCCTCTAGCGAATCTTCCCGATATCATGTGAACATATCGTTTTGGAGTTTGCGGGGGCGGACCTCTTCGGTCGATATCTTTGTCGTCTCTTTTTCTTTTTCCACGATTATCCGACCTTTCCATGAGATATCTATCCAACCGACCTTCCCTAACCAGCTTTTCTATCACATTTTTTAGGTCATAACAATAATTTAACGTAACAATCATTCGTTATGTAAGAACCGCAACTAATCAACCGGTTATTAAGTGATTATATTGCCCAAAATATATTTCGAAAAGTTAGAGTGAGAATTTGAGGATTTAAAGGTGATTTTTGGACTCAGTAGATTTTTCTGAGTCAGAAAATGTGCTTTCTGCGAAAAATCGCGAACCAGTAGTTGAACCGATTCAAGTCTGCCCGGTACCACACGAGAAAAAGTGAAAACCGTCAAAAACCCTAGAAAAACATTAGAAGTTAAAAATCGGGCGTTAATTTTAAAAGTTTTGGCCCGAAGTTGGGCCAAACGGGCTAAAAATGCTAACGGGTTGGACCGGGCCCAAGTTGGCCCTAAGCCCAACATATATAAGGTTCATTTAATGAACCCAAATAGCCAAACCACACTAACAAACACACACACCCAGCTGAAAGAGAAGGGGAAGAAGAGAAACCCTTGAACACTATTCACTTCAATCTTCCCAAGCTCATATCTTGAGCTATAGAGCTCCGATCGCCGCACCGTTTGCAGCTACGTGTTCCTTGTGAAGGGCTCTACAAAACCCATACAAGAAACTGGAGAGATAACCACGAAATCTTTTCTATTTTTCTCTCCAAAATTTCGAGTTTTAGGGTTTGTGATTAAGTAAGATTTGTGATTTTTGGGTGTTTAAATTCGCTCTAATCCTTGCTTAGCATTGGGTTTTGGCTACCAAAACTATTGAACAAGGTAAGAGACTTGAACTCTTATGAGATTTTGATTTATGTTGAGCCCTAGGTTGATTTGTGGTGATTTATATGTATATTTCTTGATTATCGTGAGTTTGGAGCTTGTTGGGGCTTGTTGGAGTTGCATTGGTGGTTTGGATTTTAGTTGAAAGCTTAGTTGCCTTATATGATACTGGAACTTTGCATTCGTTTATTTTGTTTGCTAAAGTTGAAGAATTAAGCTTGAAAGTTTCAGAGTTACCATTTGATCTGCATGTACATACTCTGTATCAGACAGTTATGACTAGGTCAGGGTGTAGGCAAGTAGGTTTCAAGCTTGAGGGTAGAGACTTTGTGCATGGTTTGATCTGTTTGCCAATGATTGGATTGGAGATAATTTTGGGGTTTGATTAGTTGTCAAAAAATTGGGTTTTATTGGATTGCTTTGAGCGGTCAATTTGGTTTATGCCGGAAGGAGAAAATGAAGCAGTGGTAGCTACGGGATATTATCTGAACTCTGTAATGCTGTACTGTAGTGGGGAAGAGTGTCAGGGTTACATCTTGTTAATTGCTAATACTTCGGGCAATACCCCGAACTTAGATCAGATTCCGGTAGTTAGAGATTTTCCGGAGGTGTTCCCAGAAGATATTCCTGAATTTCCACCTCAAAGGAAAATTGAATTTGCGATTGAATTGATGCCGAGAGCCAGACCAGTGCGATTGCGCCGTATAGAATGGCTCCGATAGAGCTAGCAGAATTAAAGACTCAGTTGGAAGAGCTTCTGAATAAGAGGTTCATTCGACCGAGTGTATCACCGTGGGGAGCGCCAGTTTTATTGGTAAAGAAGAAGGATGGAGAAATGCGTTTGTGCGTGGATTATCGACAGTTGAACAAAGTAACTGTGAAGAACAAGTACCCGCTGCCAAGGATGGATGACTTGATGGATTAATTGCAAGGAGCTGGAGTATTTTCCAAGATTGATTTGAGATCTGGTTACCATCAAATAAGGGTGAAAGAGGATGATATCCCTAAGACTGCGTTTAAAACACGCTATGGACACTACGAATTTGCGGTAATGTCCTTTGGATTAATGAATGCACCTGCTGTTTTCATGGATTACATGAACAGAGTGTTTTGTCCCTTTTTGGACAAATTCGTGGTGTTTTTCATAGATGACATCTTGGTTTACTCTAAGACGACAAAGGAGCATGAAGAACACTTGAGGATTGTGTTGCAAATCTTAAAAGAACGGAAGTTGTATGCTAAGTTGTCAAAGTGCGAGTTTTGGAAGGAGGAAGTAAAGTTCCTAGGTCACATGGTAAGCAAAGGAGGGATAGATGTGGTCCTTCTAAGGTAGAAGTGGTGATGGAATGGGAAAGACCGACAACGGTGACGGAAGTCAGAAGCTTCTTGGGTTTAGCCGGATATTACCGAAGATTTATCGAAGGATTCTACCGGATTGCACTACCGATGATGAAATTGATAAGGAAGGAAGTGCCATTTGTGTGGACGTCGGAGTGTGAAGAGAGTTTTCAAACCTTGAAGCAGAAGTTAACTTTAGTGCCAATTTTGATTTTACCTAAACCGCATGAACCGTTCGAAGTGTACTGTGATGCTTCCTTGAAGGGTTTGGGTTGTGTGTTGATGCAACATCGGAATGTGGTGGCTTATGCATCGCGTCAGCTGAACTGCATGAGGTGAATTACCCCACTCATAATTTTGAATTAGCGGCGATTATGTTTGCATTGAAGATTTGGAGGCACCACTTGTACGGAGTGAGGTTTAGCGTCTTTTCTGATCATAAGAGTCTCAAGTACATCTTTGATCAGAAAGAGCTTAATATACGCCAGAGAAGGTGGATGGAGTTACTTAAAGATTATGATTTTGAGTTGAGTTATCACCCTGGAAAGGTGCATGTGGTAGCAGACGCTTTGAGTCGGAAGTCCTTGACAATATCTTGGATGAGGATTAAGGAAGAGGAGCTAGTAGATAAGTTTGTGGATCTTAAGCTGGATATTGGTGAAGTTGCCAGAAGAGCTTGTTTGAACCAGCTACAAATCTCAATCACGTTTAAATCAGAGAAACAAAGGGCTCAGCAAGATGAGCAGAAGCTTCAGCAATTATTTCAACCAGTTGGTGAGAAAAGGCGTGAAGAATTCACTAAGGATGGTGAAGGATTATGGAGATACAAGGGAAGGATTTATATACCTGATGTCGGGAGTTTGAGACAAGACTTATTGTCGGAAGCTCACAACAGTGGGTTTTCTATTTATCCCGGAAGCACGAAGATGTATTATGACCTAAAGAAGATGTTCTAGTGGCCTGGGATGAAAGGTGATGTAGCAACAGTGGTATCCAAGTGCCTAACGTGTCAGAAAGTGAAGATAGAGTATCAGAAGCCGTCGGGAATGCTACAGTCTCTCGAGATTCCTCAGTGGAAGTGGGAAGGAATCGCAATGGACTTTGTGACCGGTTTACCGAGGACTAGGTCGGGATTTGATGCGGTTTGGGTGATCCTAGATCGCTTAACCAAATCCGCTCATTTTTTTCCTATCCGAGTGAACTCTTCTATGGAGGAGTTAGCAAGGTTGTATATAAAGGAGATAGTAAGGTTGCATGGTGTGTCATCGAGCATAGTAGCGGACCGTGATCCCCGATTCACTTCAAGGTTTTGGGGTGCTTTTTAAAAAGCTTTCTGTACGAAGCTATGTCTCAGTACCGCATATCATCCACAAACTGATGGACAGTCGAAAAGGACTATTTAGACATTAGAAGATATGCTGAGAGCATATGTGTTGGATCAACGTGGAAGTTGGGATCGCTACATGCCATTGGTGGAGTTTGCGTACAACAATAGTTTTCATTCGAGCATTGGGATAGCTCCGTATGAAGCTTTGTATGGACGGAAGTGCCAGTCTCCACTTTGTTGGTATGAATCTGGTGAAGCAAGTGTTTTGGGTCCTGATTTAATAGTAGAGACTACTGAGAACATTAAGAAGATTCGTGCAAGGATTCTAATTGCTCAGAGTCAGCAGAAGAGCTATGCGGATCAGAGGAGGAAGCCGTTGGAATTTGAAGTGGGAGAACATGTATTCCTGAGGGTTACACCGACAACTGGGATTAGAAGAGCAATCAAGACCAAGAAGTTGAATCCGAGGTATATAGGATCGTTTAAGGTTTTAAGGCGATTCGGGCCGGTGGCGTATCAAGTAGCTTTGCCACCTCATCTGTCTAACTTGCATGACGTATTCAACGTGTCACAAGTCCGTAAGAACACGTCGGATACAGCTCATGTCTTGGAGCCTGAGTCGGTTGAGTTGAGAGAAAACTTAACCTTCCAAGTAACGCCAATGAGGATCGATGACACTAGTGTGAAGAAGCTGCGAGGAAAGAAAGTCTCATTGGTTAAGGTTGCTTGGGAGCGAGCAGGAGTTGAAGAGCATACTTGGGAGTTGGAGTCCGAGATGCGAAAGGATTATCCCGAGCTATTCTCAGGTAATTCAAATTTTGAGGGCAAAATTTCTTATTTGGTAGGGAGAATGTAAGAACCGCAACTAATCAACTGGTTAATTAAGTGATTATATTGCCCAAAATATATTTTGAAAAGTTAGAGTGAGAATTTGAGGATTTAAAGGTGATTTTTGGACTCAGTAGGTTTTTCTGATTCAGAAAATGTGCTTTCTGCGAAAAACCGCAAAAAACCGGGAGGCGGCAGTTGAACCGGTTCAAGTCTGCCCGGTACCGCACGAGAAAAAGTGAAAACCGTCAAAAACCTTAGAAAAACATTAGAAGTTGTAAACCGGGCATTAATTTTAAAAGGTTTGGCCCGAAGTTGGGCCAAACGAGCTAAAAATGCTAACGGGTTGGACCGGGCCCAAGTTGGCCCTAAGCCCAACATATATAAGGTTCATTTAATGAACCCAAACAGCCAAACGACACTAACAAACACACACACCCAGCTGAAAGAGAAGGGGAAGAAGAGAAACCGTTGAACACTATTCACTTCAATCTTCCCAAGCTCATATCTTGAGGTATAGAGCTCCGATCGCTGCACCGTTTGCGGCTACGCATTCCTTGTGAAGGGCTCTACAAAACCCATACAAGAAACTGGAGAGGTAACCACGAAATATTTTCTATTCTTCTCTCCAAAATTTCAAGTTTTAGGGTTTGTGATTAAGTAAGATTTGTGATTTTTGGGTGTTTAAATTCGCTCTAATCCTTGCTTAGCGTTGGGTTTTGGCTACCAAAATTGTTGAACAAGGTAAGAGACTTTGAAGTCTTATGATATTTTGATTTATGTTGAGCCCTAGGTTGATTTGTGGTTATTTATATGTATATTGCTTGATTATCGTGAGTTTGGAGCTTGTTAGTGCTTGTTGGAGTTGCATTGGTGGTTGGATTTTGGTTGAAAGCTCTTTTGGTGCTAAATTTTGAGTTTTGAACATATAGGAGATCGGCCAAGGTATAGTTTCGGTGTCGGTTTCCTCTATGTAGTATATAATATTCATTGACACTTAGGCTAGTGACCAATAGGATAGGTTTGAAATAAAATAATTGTTGGTGTGTTGAATGTTGATGAATGATGGTTCATGATGAGTTGATGAATGTTGGGTTCAATTATGATGATTTATAGTGATATTATGATGTTGAATGAGTGTATGGATTAGAAAGTTGGTTCATTGTGATATATGTGAGATTGAGGTTGGTGGAATGGTAAATTTGAATGTAGTTTGATGATAAGTGTTATACAGTTGATGTCGAGATTGAGAATAGTGAAATGTGAAGGGAAATGTGGTAATATTGGTGTATTAGGGCACAACAGGTTAATTTTAATGAAAAATGTAGTTTTGAATGGTTTGGTATAGTTTGGAATGTGTATGGTAAGAAATTGTGGAAATTGTGAAGTTTGGTAAAATTGAGTTTTTGGTAAACTTTGTTCGATCATAACTTATGCCTCAGTTTTCAAAATTTGATGAGATTTGTTTAGAATTAATGATCTTTGAAATCCCTTTATATTGATATAAAGTTTGTAAAATTTAGAATTTTGTAGAGGAAGTTATGATCATTCAAACTTGGTGTTGAAAATCTGAAATTCAGCTAAGTTGCAGAATTTTATGATTTCTGATATGTGCGCACGCACACTCCTGTGCAGACGCACAACCCTGCGAAAATTTTGATCTGTGCGGACGCACACACCTGTGCGCATGCACAGGCAGGGAAATGCGTTCTGTTTACAGCGCTAGCACAGCTTGTGCGCGCACATATCTAAGGATGAATTGCAACCTGTGCGTCCGCACACATCTGTGCGCACGCACATGTTGGGAAGGCCAGTCTGTTGGGGGCGCTGGCACAGATTGTGCGAGTGAACAGATCTTGTAAATTTTGACACCTGTGCGTACGCATACCCCTATGCGTACGCACACATTTTAAAACTCTCCGGAGCGTGCGCGCGCACACACCTCTGCGGAGGCACACGCCCTGTTTCTCAAATTTTTATTTATTTTCAACTATTCTACCTTCCCAACAAGGTTGTAAGCTTCTTTAACACCATTTTTAGACTCTTGGGCCTAGTTTTGGAAAGTTAAAACATGGGAAAGAATTTAATGGATTTAGGTGATCTTATTTGGAAAACTTAGAAAACGGAGGCCTAGGTTTCTGGTGTGCTGAGGATGGTTTGATGTCATGTGAGGGGTGATTGATATATGAGATGAGAAATTAGGAACTGTTGATGTTCGAAAACTGAAATGTGAATGGACAGTGGTTGAGGTGAGTCAAGGACTCTGAATGAGATGGTGGATTCATGGATACTGAAAATGTTTTCTGAAAACCACTGAAATATTGTTTATACTGAGATTATGAGACGCTATGCGCCCAGCAGGGATGGTGGTTAATCCCACCTATCGAGGTAGCGGCGGCGGCGTAAGGACGGTGGTTAATCCTGCTTACGTTGAGATGTGAGGTCTAAGACAAGAGTATCTCGCTCGCATCCCTTTGGATCAATAGAGCGTGCAGGCGCAAAACCCTAGACAGTGATCCGAGCACTATATCTCGGGGGTTCCCATTGATGATTCCGAAGAGCGATATCTCCATGGAGATGTGTCGGGTTGGCAGTTGAACCGACAATGTGATATCACAGCTAGTAGGACAGGCATTCATCATATGCATTTCTTATCTGTTTGTATGCTTTGACTACTTGAGATGGCTTGCCTATTTGTATAACATGCCTAATTGCTATTTGAATTATTTGCCTTATATGTTTCTACTTGTGATTTACTTGCATTGTATATTATCTGTGTTTTCTACTGGGATTGAGGAGGTTCGGAAGGTGGTGGCGATGGGATCGCATGGAGGATCGGTTTGTGAAGGCTGTGGGATAGCGGTGTTTGGTTAGAGTAGAAATCCCTTAAGATAGATTACCCGGTTTATTTATTATCATGCTTTACTATTTTAGAATGTTTTAAGTTTGAGTCTTGTGATGGATATGGAGCTTAGGATTGCCTTTGGCGTCCCGGGGTCTTATATCCTACATCCCTGGGCACTATTACCATACTGAGAACCTCCGGTTCTCATACCATATTTCTGTTGTGTTTTTCAGATGCAGGTCACAATCCACCTCGGTGAGTTATTTGGTTGGTGACAGAAGCGGAGGATCCGGACTTCTTTTGAGTCTTTCTGGTCTATTTTGTATATGTCTCTCACTTTTGTATTTTTGTTTTGCCTAGAGGCTTGTAATTGAGAGAACCAAATATGTATAAGTTGTTTTACTGTCAAGTTGTTGTATGTCTGTATATATGGCTAGCCGGCTTAAACTCCGCGAGCCGTGGCTAGTTTCTTATGATATTATATACTTATCTTTTGTTGTATCCCATCTATTTCTTATGCTTTAAGTTAGAAGCTTCGTTAGTACGTTTGCGCTTTTTCAAATTTGGTTTTTGAGCTATATCCTTCATCAGGCTTCTAGATTATACTATTCTTTCTATATATATTATACGTATGAGCTTAGAACTGTCATAATATCTGATTAACCTTTGCTTTACGATTCGAGGTAGAGTTTAGGCTAATTAGGGTGTTACAGGTTACGGCTCCCACCCTTTTTGTTTTTTATCGGGCACGCGCCGGTGGGGCTTTTCAGTGTGACATATTTTCCTGTAGATGTCCACGAGAGAAACTCGTAACAAAGTATAGTTGTAGTACCTTCTAGGCTTATCGGACCCGACTTCTTCTTTCTTCTTGGGCTCCCTCTCCTTTTCCTTTGACTGATGAGGGTACCCAAGTCGCCAATTCGGCTCTCGTAACCTGACATTTTCTTCCATGTTGATGTACTTTTCAGCTCGCTCTTGTACAACATTTAAGGAAGTTGGGTGTCTTTTTGAGATAGATTGGGAGAAAGGTCCTTCTCGGAGACCATTGACTAGTCTCATTATTACCGCCTCAGTAGGTAGCTCTTGGATTTCCAAACATGCCTTGTTGAATCTCTCCATGTAGTCTCTTAGGGGTTCTCCGATCTCTTGTTTGACTCCGAGTAGGCTGGGTGCATGCTTAACCTTATCTTTTTGAAATGAAAATCGTGTAAGGAATTTGTGCGTGAGGTCGTCGAAATTGGTAACCAACCTAGGAGGCAGGCTGTTGAACCACTCATGGCCGCTTTTGTCAAAGTTGTCGAGAAGGCTTTGCAGCGAGTAACATCCGAGGCGTCGACCAAGTACATCCGACTTTTGAAATTACTGAGGTGGTGCTTTGGGTCGGTTGTCTCGTCGTATAGATTCATGTCCCGGATTTTAAAGTTTCTAGGAACTCTATCCCTCATGATATCTTCAGTGAAAGGATCTTCTCCTCCCAACGGGGCTTCTTCCCGAGCTATGTGGGAATCCTTGTTTCGAAGGTTGGATTCTAGCTTTGAGAGCTTCTCCTCTAGCTCTCTTCGCCGTTTGATTTCCTTCCTCGGGCTTCTCTTTGCTTCGCGTTGTTGCTCTAGTTCCTGCTCCAATTGCTCAAGTCGACCATGATGCCCGTGCAGTAATCCCATGAGGTCGGCGCTATGAGGTTGTTCTTCCCCTTTTGGGAGACGAACTTTCAGATGGGATTCTCCTTTGGTGCTGGTCACCAGAAAGGCCTTCACCATATTGTTCCTCCGTTCTTGGAGGAGGTATCACTAGAGCTTGGTCGTTGTTGACCATGTCTTGGTATTCTTGATCTGATTCAGACGCTGTACGTCCGTCTTCATACTGGTCGTTCGCCGTGGAGCATTGATTCCCAAGTTCCCAGCAACGGTGCCAATATTCCGAGGGTTACCTAAAACTGGGTTGCCTTTGGGCTTGTGAGTGAGGCCCAAATCCTCAATGAAGCGGATTCCGATTTATCCCACGTCCAATGGCCGTCGTCCTAGTTGTTTGTGAGAAGGTGGGGGTGGTACCTGCAAAATACTATTATGCCTAAGTAAGCAAGGGTCTTAGCAGGTTTTAGTATATTGGAACTTAAGTATACCTGAGAGAGGTCAGTGTATTTATAGAAGATTTTCCAATAACCGCCGTTGAAGTAGTTCCACTTCTGATGGTGGATAATCATCTCTTTATCTTAGGGTTATTGAAATCTCTCTTCTAAAAGTGGGTGAGAAATATTAGGGGTCAGTTATAACTCCTCTAGGAGGGAGTCATCAAGTAGCCTTCTTATCCGACCTCTCAGGAGGTCGGTCATGCGGTAGGTGTCTTTTGGACTTTGGTAGATATTTTTTAGGCTTGACTTATGTTTTTGGACTAGGCATGAATACAAACTTTAATTTTCTATTATAAGGGTGTAGGAGAGACAAAATATTGAGAAAATTAAAATTAAAATCAAACAATCACAATTCTCTTATATACCGGTATAAATGTCCAATATGTTTCTATAATATTATGTGAATCTGCCTGTAAAAAAAAAAATATTATATACTAATAGTTTCATCTATTTTTGAAAAGCTAAGTTTGATTTTAGATAATTAACTAAGTAGTTAATGTCAAATTATTATTATTATTATTATTATTATTATTATTATTATTATTATTATTATTTAATTCGTTTCTTTTAATCTCAATAAATTAAATTTATATGATACAATACTTTTTATCATGGTATTATCTCATAACATAAATTTTTCTAACACATAAATAATTTTTTTTAAGTATTAGACAAACATTATTACAATGAAGACATTATATCAATACGTACACATTTTTTTATTTTTTTTTCTAAAGTTCAATGGGGCAAATATCCCCAACTCCAACATGAATGCCCCGTCCTTGCATATTATATATAATTATGTCATACAATTTTATTTTGATTATTTCTACATTTTTTTCTATAACTAATTTGATATATAAAAAGTATTGCTTAAAAAATTTAGATGAACTATTTACAAAGTTAAATTTTAAATAATAATTTATCTTAATAATTAATATAAATACATATCTTTATAAATAATTTTAGATATATTCATAATTCATATATCATGTTTATATACATAAATACTTTCATCCTAATTGTGAGCTTCATACAACATTCACAAGCCATGTGTGCATTAAGTGGATTCCCCGTATCATCCAAGGCAAAGGTGTTCCGTATTTCAATATCGGTGACATGGTATGGAACAGACAAATGATCAAAGGCATTCCGACCTCACTCCAACTTTACCCGCTTAGAATTGACTTCTCTTAACCAGTCAATGCATTCCTCAGTAGTTCTAGAAGGATCGACAAGTTGCCATGCCATTGATTTTTCTTTCTGCAAGTGAAAATGATACATTAAAACCTCAAATTTAGTCAATGTGCAGTGTGCATGACTGTGGGAACAAAAATGCAGTAAACAAAATGACTTACCCACTCCTTAACGAGTGGTCCTTCTTTAAGCTGCAAGACATTCATAATATCTTCGCCATTGATCAATGGCTTCACCTCCCAAACTTTGTCGAGGCCTGTTATCCACCAAAATATGTTAACATTTTACGTACCGTGAGCTCCCAATCACTTCATCTTACTCAAGCCATCCATGCTCCTATTTTGGTTAACTTCTTTACATAACTTCACTTAAAGTGGTGAAAATTATAACTAAAACAAAGCCAAGCATAGATGGAACAAAGAAAAGAGATATAACTTCAAATGCTCCGCTAACTAGGATTATGAATATGAAGTAGAACAGGTAGATGCTGCAGTAAATTTCCAGTAAAAGCTATACACATCTTACACATTCATTCTTCAAAGGATGCAAGCAAGAGACACAAGCATCAATGCTACAAGTTAAACACGTATCAAAGACTAATATAGCTCACCTAGTTTTATTATAGAACTCTCCACTCTATTAAACAGATCTCTTCGTTTGTGCAATTGTGAGGATTCATCCTCAGTGTCGTTAATGCCAATGGGATGTAATAATATGGATACCAATAGTGCAACTCTCCATAAATCTTTAATCTCCCTCAAGACAAAACCTAAATAAATCAAATATAAAATCTTGGTCATCTCAGATGCAATTCATAATGTAAAATAACTTAGCAGTCACACCCCAGAGAAACGGATGCAGAAGAGCTGGGTGGGCATCACATTACAAAAATACTTCCACTATCCCTTTCTTATGTTTCCTTTCATTTAATTGAGGTAATCAAGCTAAGTCGCTTAAAATAGACTTACTTAACAAGCAGAGTGTAGATTGTGGCTTGAGTGAAGTGCAAATACTATGTAGGAAACAACAATTATAAAGTGAAATGAGTGGAGTGTCCATGGCTAAGTTCCACTAGAAAACTCAATAATTTAGATGAAAATCACAACATAGTAAAGCATAATAAAATTAGCATACAGCACAACTTACAAAACTAGCAAAATGAATTGACTGAAGATTGAGGACAACATGAGCTAAGAAATAAAAAGGCATAATGCCAATACTAAGGTAGCAGACCAAGAACAATGTACCTGTTAGAACCCGGACTCTAGAGGCAATAGAGACATCATCAATCAATCCTCTCATCCAATCAACATCATCAGGTTGCAAATCCTCATTAGATGCAAGACAAGGAATCAACGACAAGAATTTGTGTGATGCTCGGTGTAAATCAAGCACCTGGATTTTGAAACACAAATACAATTATAAAAACATTAACCAATAGAAACATCAACCAGATTCTGAAAAACTGAAATGATTTATATTACAAACATTAGAACTCTGTTATTCTGGTTGTACTAAGGGTAAATGGAACTGACCATTTTTGCATCCTCGCCTTTTTGCTTGAGTGAGTCAACAATAATATAATTGACAACAGGAACCTATAATTCAAAATAACATAATTCAAAATAACATGTTATCCTCATAAACCAGCATGTCATTTGGAATACAATAAAACTGACTAAAGAAACTGCATTATATAACAACAATATTAAAATGTTCCTCATAAATAAGATTTCACGGATAAAATCAACTTGGGTTTTCAATTGAGTATCAGATAAAACTTGAGCTCAATATAAACAATCCTTGAAATGAGACAAACAGTCCCTCTCAAGATTGTCTAATAGTGTGGTTGTCATCTCTACTTGTGTTGCATGACACTAACTAAATATAGATTGTAGTTTCTACAGGTCTACTATGAAATACTCCAAAACACCAACTAAAGGGGAAAAAAAAAGAACAAAGCAACACACTAGAGTTCTAATTTAGACACTTTGCTAGATGTATCAAGTCAAAGCACAAAAAGAACATTACAAATTCAAAAATAGTATCACATAGAATGGACGAGACACATACCATCTTCGCTTTCTTAACTTGGTAAGTGGTATTTTTAAGTGGGAGGAACAATGCAGCAAAAAGTAAAAATCTCCTTTCTTTGTCCTAAGTAACACAAAGGAATCACTTATCATGACCAAATATAATCAAGCAATCCAAAAATGATAATCGAATGACAACAACTTCCTATTTTGACAACAATAAATGTGAAAATGGATTATGGTAAAAATGAAAAACACATTACTCACTTTAAAGGTTGACTCTTTGAGTAAATGGATAAGGTTCCATGCAGTGTCCAAGTAAGCAACGCAAAGCCTGGATAAAGTGAAAGAATTAACTGATCAACATTGCCAAGAAAAATAACCTTTGTATCTTGTGCAAGTGAATAATAATAAACAAAATAGAGAACCAAAAAGGAAAAAATAAGGTTTAGCCATTTAGGTAGTGAAGGCATAAAGGTGAGAAAAGTGGCTCTTCATAATTTGCTCAACTACTACTGTATTATTGCTAGTAAACCAAACAATTTCTTCTTATCCACAGGTTTCGTGGGTCTTCCCTTGGGCACTTCATGCCATCTGTCAAGTTCAACCAATGTCTGATCTTATATCAAAAGTTAATTGAATATTAGAGCCAAGAAGAGCCATATGCATTTATGTAAAAATTGATGCATCTCACATCCAACTTATGGTTTTCACCTCTATTCCTTTTCATAAGATTTGGTTTTGCAAACATCTCCATATATTTCACAAGGCTTTCATAACATGTAATGTGATGAGGGAAAAGAACAAAAAAAAAAAAAGAGAAAATGATTAGAATTGTGTTTGAGTACAATAACAACACGTCTCAAAATATTATAATGATACTTCTTTCAAATTTGAAGTTCACAACAAATATCTAAGGTTGCTAGTGGTGCACTAACTACTATTGTTTTTCCTTTTTTTTTTCCGGGTAAAAGTGGCAATAATATTCAGCTAACTCTATCTCCGTGTGCAAGATGTGGTTGAAACTAATTAAAGGATTTGCAAACTTACCTTTCACATCCATCTGAAATAGCAGGTTTAAACACAGGAGGAAGACTGAACACATTCCAAAATAATGTCAGATCACAAATATGAGTCATTGCTTTGACAGCTTGATTTCCAGATATCATAAGATCAACCTACAAAATAAAACACAAGAGCCCATAGATGACTAAATTTTCAATTTTATACATAAGCTATTTCCTTTTAAATATGCAATAGCATTCCGTAACTGAAAACCACTTCCTAAGTATCCATATTGAAGGGAATGGGAGGGTTAGCACATACCTCTTTTCCAATGCGCTCTTTGCTAACTTTAGCAGCTAGAGCATCTTTCACATCATCACATGCAGCAGCTACTTTCAGATCTTCATCTAGAGTGAATTCAAATCTAACACCTAAATATAATAAAACATCTCTCTTAAACAGAGCTGGAAACCTAGTTTAATCTTCAAATAAAAGCATACCGGGAGGGGGAAAAAAAACGTTTACAGGGTATACAAAAATGCAAATATCTTCCAAATTAAAGTATACCAAATCTAATGGCTCGAAGAACTCGTAAAGGATCATCAAGAAAGGTGGCCTTTGGAGGTAAAGGAGTCACTATCCTTCCGGACTTAAGGTCTGAGATCCCTGCAAAATGCCAAAGAGATTGTTACATGTGGAGATATAAAAAAGAAATGTGTGGAGGGAAGGGGAAGAGGGAGGGTCAAGTAATTCTTATACTTGTTTTGGCAATAGATCAATTCTAACCTCTTTTGGTATAATCTTCAACCGAGTCAGTGTGGATATTGTAGAATAAGCTGCCATGCACAACCAAACAGCTTTAGGAAACTATCATCTAAAATGTCTAAATGGGGAATCAAACCAACATTCACAGAAAAAAAGAAAAGAAAAATAGGCCATAGCCTAGGTATAAAAACACAAAGATACCTGTTAATTGTCAAATCCCTCCTACATGCATCCTCTTCAGGTGTGCCAAAGCTTTGCTGTTAGACATGAAGAAAAACTTTATTCGGTTGAACTTGACTTGGTCATGCGGAGAATACACACAAGCAGACATTGCAATGATAGATAATCAACATGTTCATGTTGCCATAAAATTAGCTTAATAAACAAGGAGAGTGCAAAACACAGGAAATTCACCTTCATCGATAACAAGACAAGACATTCACGTGAGTCCAACTAGGAGGAAATTAGCAGAACATCTTATCTTACATGACAATAAATCAAAAGAAAAGAAGTGGAATATGCATATAGCAAGAATACCATTAAGTGTGTACGGTAACATACCTTAGAAGGAATGCGGCTATTCTTAATATACTCTTCACTCCTTAAGTTAACAAAATCAATCTGCATATCCAACCAACGCATCGTTGCTGTCTCCAAATGTTTAGACCGGTCAGGGTTGCTGCCAAAAAATAAAAATGTCATTTATGTTCTACATTGCTTCAAAGAATTCAATTTTCATGACTAAACAGAGTAACACATGAGAAACATACAATAAAATTGTAAAAGAAAGCAATAAAGAAGAGAAATTGGAAGGAACATACGACTTAATCTTGCCATCACCCCGAACATCTTTACCTTCACCGATGGACACCAAGTACTCCTTCACCTTATGGGCAAACTCGGTGCCCATCATATTGTCAAGAGCGATATCGATGTCATAGCAATCCTTTGCCAGGAGCTGCAAAACCAACCAAATTCAAACCCTAAACAGAAAAATTAGGGCTACAGAGCTATCTACAGATAGAAAAAGAGGGGGGGGGGGGGGGGGACCTTGTCACGGACCCAGCCGCCGGCGACGCGGACCTGAGTTTGGAGGTTGAAGTGGCGGAGACTGGCGAGAAGCCTATCGAAGATCCTGCGCTCAATGTCGGAAAGTTCGATTTTGTCCCTCACCTGAAGAACGTGCTGAGTGGCAACCGACATTGATCGCAGGCGTAGCAGATTAGAAACGACGGCGTAGAGATGGTTGTTGTTATCTTGTTGGAAGGGGAGAGTTTAAGAGAAAGCCAGGTTGCAAGAACCGGACCGGTCAATAAATCAGTGAAGTCACTGGTTCAATGGTTCATTGGTTCGACCGAGATTCAACCGGGGTTCAACCGGTTTACTTAAACATAAAATAAAATTATTAAAAAACCTATATATAATTTTAAATATATAAATTCAATAATTTCCAATCAAATAAAATTCAAAATTTCACAACTTCACATAATAAATCATCCATAATTTAATATTAGAAGTTCACAAACAACTTCAAACGTCAAAGTTCGTAGCTAAAAATAACCAAAACACACAGAGTGACAAACACATAATGTTCTACTTTCAAAAGAAACATTAACAAACAAGTTTTCAACTAATCAAAAGACACAACTCATCAGATTTTTCTTATCACAGTAAAATATTACCAAGCTGGATCAGATTTTCCTAGGTTTTCTTCTAGAAGAACCAGTTTAGGATTTTTGGACAGCATTGAGAGTATTGTCTTGGTTGATCACTTTGTGATGGTTCCATCTTTAACATACAACAAAAAAAATCATGAACAAAATTAATTCTGCAAACAAATTTGACAGAATGATGAACAAAATTAACTCAACCAAACAAAATTAACTCAGCAAACAAAATTCAAAATCCAGCTAACAAAAATCAGGAAGAAAATTAAATAATTAACCAAATTAAATGATTCCTAGTCACAGAAGATAAGATATTCAAAACCAAAAATCATGAGCCAAAGTTCTGAAAACCGGACCGGTCATCAAACCGCTCGTCAATGGTTCACTGATTTACTGGTCCAACCGATTTAACCGTGGTTCAACCGGAAAAACCGTTCCATAATAAAATAATAAAAATTATAAATAAACATCATAAAATATCTTTCAAATTTAAAACCTACACAAACTATCAGTCTATCACCAACTAAATGTAATTAATTAATCATCAAAATATGCAAAATTAACATCATTATACTTCCATTAAAAATAACTGGATTGAATCGCAGTGCACAAGTTAAAGATAGACAATATTGCCTTAAAGTAATTGAGTCAAAAAGTAAAACAAAACAGGCCCTTTTAATTCTTTTATGCTTGTAGGCTTCAATACAATCATTACCATACAGAAGAACTTTCTTGAAGGAATTTATGACAACCAAAATAGGCCCTGCTTTTGTCTGAATTGTACAAGATATGATTAACAAGGTTAAATATTGTAGTTAATCAGACCAAAAAAGAACATTTCCCAGTTGTCTCACTGAGTCCAGCCAAATGGAACAAACATCACTGTGTACTAGCATAATTCTAGATCAGACTCGGTTCCAGAAGATGTTATTATCTTCACCAGCTCCCAATTCCCATTTGAAAGTTGAAGCCAACACTGAACCTTTTGAAATAAGGAACTTCAGAAGTAAGGGAAAGAAATAGAAAATTCTAAACTATCCATGTCTTACTAATAATGAGAACAGAAAAACTCAATCTCTTGAACTCAATAATTACATCAGTTATCCAACTAAATAATTGCATCACAGTTATCATAACCTGATTTCAAAGCTAGAAGCAAAGTGAAATTAAAAACTTGAAGCATATAATAAATCAAAAGATCACCAATTGCAATTTTTTAATAAGAACAGAAGTTAAGAACAATGAAAAATGAAGAAAGATTAACATTTTTCAACCCAATTTTAACAAAGCTCATCACAATGATTAACAACAACAAAAAACACTGAAGGAACAGTGAATCAGTAACATGGGCAGTGCAAATTTAAAATTTAAAAGTTATCAATTTAAAATCTATCATCAAATACAATCAGTGAGTAAAGCCAATCAACCAAGCACTGACTGAGCATTCTGTTATGATTCTGTTACTGGGAAGCAACAAATTCAAGTTACAAATTCAAGTTACAGCAACATATTAACAAATCTTAGTAAAGTCCCGATTTACAGCAACATTTAGATCAGCAACAAGGCAAATTTATTGATTGGCAATTCAGCAACATGCAAAAATACAGGGAGAAGGAAAATTTGGAAAAGAGAGAACAGGGAAGCGATGGTTCAGGGACTCACCAACGGTTGACGGCGAGTCGGCAACCACCCCACAGAAGGCGACGAAGCAAGAGACAACCCCACGAGTTGCTTCTGCCGCCGCCGGCGAGACAGACGAACCACGAGATGCCAGTGACCGATACGAGACTCGAGTGACACTGGAGCAGCAACCAACGGGCACAGCTCGAGCACTCACTGGCGGAGGGAGGCGCGAGCAGCCGAGCACAGAGGAGAGAGGGGAGATGCGAGCACACGAAGCGGAGGATCCGGCGAGAGGCCCGAGACCACGAAACGGTAGTTCTTGAGTGCGACGGACGGCGGCAGCAGTCTCTCACTCCGACAGACGGCGACAACGATTGGTGGAGGCTGCTAGGGTTTGCATTCTTTGGTGGAGGCTAGGGCATTTGCTGAAGGAAGGAGTTGGAGAAGGGGGGATAAGTGGATAACGCGTGCAATCCTCCTTTCAAGAAAGGAAACGACGTCGTTTTTGTAAACCGGCCGGTTCAGCGGTTCTCTAACGGTTTTAGATTGTGCGGTTTTACACACTGGACCGCTTTTTAGAACATTGTCATGAACAAATCAAAAATTTCAGAACCAGTAATCACAAGAATGAACAGCGCAAAACTCAGGCTAGAATACACAAATAAATACTACAAAATAATTTCAAGTAACAACAAACAAAATTCAAAATCCAGCTAACAAAAATCATGAACAAAATTAAGTAATTAACCAAAATAAATGATTCATATTTCCTAGTCACAAAAGATAAGATATTGAGAACCAAAAATCATGAACAAATTAGAAATTTCAGAACCAGTCACAAGAATGAACAGCGCAAAACTCAGGCTAGAATACACAATTAAATAAATACTACAAAATGGAGAAAAGGAGAAGACCTACCTGAAGCACGAACAGAATGAACAGAGATGTCAGTGGCGAGGGAAGTTTCCAGCTAACGGATGAAGACAGAATGAATAGAGATGTCAGGCGGTGAGGGAAGCACGAAGAAGTTCTTGACAATGACGGTTACGGTAACGGTGACGGAGGTACGGTGAACACAGAGAGAGCACTCTCGAACAGAGGAGACGACGTCAAGCTCCTGCGTGGTTGAGGTGGTTACGGGCTGCAGGCGGTGGTTGAGGTGGGTCAATGGGTGGCTAGGGCTTGAGTTGATTCTTTCTTTCATTTACAAAGAGGAATGGGCTGCCGCTGCGATGCATTGGGGTAATGGGTAGTTTGATTTAGGGTTTTCTTTTTTTTTTTTAAATGTAAAACGCTGTCGTTTTGAAGTTTGTTGTCAAATTGGAAATTTTCTTAATAAACCGATCGGTTCAATCAGCTTATCGGTTCGACCGGTTCTCTGACCAGTTTTTCAAACAGATTTATGTGATTAACCAAACCAATTTAATAACCGATTTTCAATTAACCCGATTGAATCGGCTGATCCGGTTCGGTTTTTAGAACAATGAGAAAGAGAAATAGTCGTAACAGTTGGCGTGCGTAGGAGTGAGAATCTTTTTTTGGTTACCCAGTATCCCCGTCAGGTCGCCAACTAAGGGTGTGTTTGAGATTCATGTTGGAGAACATAGAAGTTTATTTGAGTATTTTGAACGTCTTATTTTTATGTTTGGCAATTTTGTGAAGCTCTAGACTTAAAATTGTTTTCACTTCTGAACGTTTATGTAAAGCAAAAAATTTTAGCTTTTATGTTTAAGTTGGGGAAGATTGATTATAGATGAGAAATTTATTCCTTTTCTGCTAACTCTATCCTTCATTTTCTTCTATAAAAAAGATGCAAGTAACCATATAATTTTTACAGTAATTCTTTGTGTATGTTCTTCGTTCTAAATTTTTTTTTATCAAAATCTTTTAAATTTGTTTCAATCACGCTAAGATAAATATTTTAATTTTTTTATTATATTTTTTATTTATATGATAAATATTTTTATATTATTTTTTTAGTGTTCTAATGTTATATTTTTATTGTATTTTTTATTCATATGACAACTATTGTTGATATAAATTCTTGTTTTTATTAATTTTTATGATATTTTTATTATTTTTTGTTTATATAAATTTTTTCTATCCTTTATTGTATTATATTTATGTTGTATATACATTTTTTATTTTTTTATTTGGTTTTATTCATATAAATTTTATTTACTTCTTATTATAATTTTTTTGTTCATATGATATATGTTGTTGGTTGTAATTTTTTTTGTTTTTATTATACTTCTCACTGTACTTTATTTTTATTTTTATTATATACTAATTATAAGTAACAAAAGAGCCATAAATAATAAAAATTTATAATCCAAAATGATACTAAATTAAAGAGTACTAATAGTACTAAATAAATTATAGAATATTTTCTTTTTCTTTGATATTATAAAATGTATAGTACTCTTTTTCATATTTTTATTTTTTATTGTATTTATTTTATTTATATAATAAATATTTTTTATATTTCTTTTAGTGTTTTGCTGTTTCATGTATATTATTATTTCTTATTGTTTTTTGGTTCATCTGAATTTTTTTATTATATGAAATTTTTTTATGATATTTTTTATTATTTTTTATGTATTTTATTAGTATTTTATCTTTTAATTTAATATTTATTAGTATTTTTATGTATTAAAATATATTTTATCAATTTTTATATATTATTTTAATTTAGTAAGTAAATATTAATTTATTATAAAATATTATTTAAAATAATGTCTCTTAATAATAAGATCTATTCAAATATAAAGTAAAATGATAGGATAATATAAAATATTATTTAAATTGATGTCTTTTTTAGTAACTTTTTTTTATCTAAAAGTAATTTTTAGTAGTATAATCCAAATAACATTTATTTACTATAATCAATTTTGATATAAAGATTGCAAATTATATAAGAGTCTAAGTTTATTGCTACTGCTGACTAATAAAATTGCTATGTGTATATATAGTAAAATTTAAATTTCTGATATTTATCTACTTATATACTAAACTGGGTTTTCCCTTAGCTAATGGAAGTGAGGTGTCGATTCCTCATGAATTCATTTTTCTCTTAAAAAGAATACACTATTCTCTCTTCTAAGTTTATTTATAAAAATATTTTTATTATAATTATACTATAATTAGCATTAAGTAATAATACAGAATTATATACTAATTTAGGAAAATATCTTTATTATAGTTATATAAAATCAATATTTAATGCATTATTAAACTACTTATCAATTATCAATCGGAAATATTTTTAATCATTTCAATTATATTGATAATAATAATAATATAATATGATAATTATATGATAATGACACCGGTTATTAATAACCAATTTATATTTCTCTAAATAAATTTATTTTAGAAAAATATATTTATTATAATTATATTACAATATTACAATAATATTTAATGAATAATATATAATTATACTAATTTAAGAAAATATCTTTATTATCTATTTATTCTATTCTATTGTATAAAAATCGGAGTTTTGCACTTAATGATGGAACTGATGTAGCATGCTCTTGAGGTGTTTCCTGATCTATCTATTTCATCTAATTCGTTAAAGCAAATCAATTATAATTAATTAATTATATCAATTAATTAATTTGATTAGACATTCAAATCTCACCATTTATTATAATTTATATGAATTGATTAATTATAATTAATTATATTAATTAATTAATTTAGTTAATTATATTAATTATTTGATTTGATAGGAGTAAATATCAAATTATTTAATAAATAATAAATATGATAACAAAATATATGAATTAATTCAACTAGTTTATTTTTCTCAATACCATCTATTTATATAAGATCAAATATTTTTTATTCATTGGCTCTCTTTTCTCTCTCCCTCTCTCCCTCCCTCTCTCTCTCTCATGTTTAAGGTACAATTTTTGTAATTTATTTAATTTTTGTTTCTTTTATCTTTATTTATACATTTTATTTTTTTATATATATTTTTTAAATTTTTGTTTATTTTAATTGCTTGTTATTATGCACATACTTTTTTTTTCTTTTAGCTTCTGATTAACAAAAAAGATGTGTCATCTTTACGTTGTTTTTAAATAATCTTACTATAATTTTATTTTGTAATATTCTATTTTGTCAAGTGTACTTCAATTTATATATAATATATATATTGTCTTTTTTTTTGTGATTCACAATTAATATATACATTGTTCGTGTATGTAATTTATATGTTAATATTTTTATTGATTCTCTTTATTATTATTTTTTTGTGTGTCTCTTTGTTGCTCTTTATTTTAGTTATATTCATTGATTTCTCTGTATTGATGTTTTTTTTATTTGAAATATCGTGACAATTTAAAGTGTATGTTGTGACCCATGTGATATTTGTTAATTTGGTGTATTTTTTTAGATGGTTTATGTTATAATGTGTTTAAGGAATTGACTTAAAATTATAATATAATATATAAATTTATATATAATATGATTTATAGTATGTTAAAATATTAGAACATTATCATATAGATATTTTTTTATTTGTCCATTAGATTCAACTATATAGGATCTTGAAAATTATGCAATTATGTAATTAGTTATTTTTTTATATAATTATTGTATTAATCATTTATATTAATGAGACTATTTTCATTATTAATATTTATAAATATGCTATATATCTCCTCTTTTAGCTCTTTCCTAAAAATATTGGCATATAATTAATGTAGATAACATATATATTGAGTAAGTATCTCTATTAAATTAATCATGAAAGTTAATAAAATATAATGGCATAAATTTCATCTAATTATAGCAAGTATCTCCATTAAAAATATTACCGTGTGTGTGTGTGTGTATATATATATATATAAGGAGTAATAGTAAATTGTTACAATTATTTATTATCTAAAAAATCCGTACCTCAAACATAGATCTTCTTCTGTTTATTATTTTTCATACCTAACGGCTACTAACTATGATTCTATCAACAGTGTTACCTATGGTAGATTATGTAATGAAACAGTTTGAAAAATAAAGGCAAGAATTATAAGGTTATGGAAAGTCCATCCAAATTTGATAAGAACAAGACGACTTACATAGAAATAGTTCTCATGGATGATAAGGTAAGTTGATTATTTTCCATAATTCTTTCAAGTGATGCTAGGTCTATTTTATAAATAATTTTTGTTTATATATATATATATATATATATATATATATATATTGTGATTTATTGAAGAAAATAGATTATTAAAATCGATTAGTAATAATTTTAGAGTTAATCCAATTAACACTAGATTAAAAAAAATAAACAATGTATAACATGTTACTTTTTTATTAATCAAATTATTATAATTCAAATTAATTTTAAAAAAATAATTTAAAATTATAATGTCAATCTTATCACGTGTATGGCACTGGTAATTACACTTGTTTAAAAGTAAAATTCTTTCAATGCGGTCCTTATTCATTCTCTCCATGTGACCAAAAGGACTCTCTTATCGATTTTTGAGTAAAAAATAACCGAAAGAGTCTAATAGTCAGGGGGTGCTGAAAGAACATTTCGGTCATACGGAGAGAATAAATAAAGAGCGCATTGTTATTTTTTAATGGTTAGAGAACACTAAATTTTTCTCATAAATGATTAGAGACCAAAAATAATTTTACTCTTTATTTAAATAAATAAGAGAATTGGCTACTTGATTAACTTAAAATTATTATTATAATTTAAGTATATATTATATATTTTTTAGATATATTTAAAATAAGTACAATAATTATGTATACATTAGAGATAACATATTCATATAAACTATAAGATTTATTTAAGCAAAAATAAAAAATTAATATAAATAAAAAAGTAAAACGCACAACTAAACCAAATCCAACTCAATATTACGCAATTCACCCAAACTTAAAAACGTTACATGAATTTCCTAAATGCACGTTTCTATATAAATTGAATGAGTGTCGTTCGATTTGTCAATCTTCATAGTTAATCAAATTTGCCCAATTCAAATTACGAAAAAAAAATACAAATAAAAATAGCCGGAGTTGATTTATGCATACATGTCACGTCCCTTAGTTTATGCATGCATGTAACGTTCCTAATAATTCGAAATAAGCTGTTTCGATTTATCCCTAGTTTTGTTCCTATATAATTCGAATGAAAGTGATTCGAATTATACACAATGAGCGCCCATGGTATTTCGACTTGAGCTTAGTTGATTTACTTGTTTTCTTATAAAAAGTCTGAGGTACTTAAGTACAGCTAGGCTAGATATTATGTTTGGAGTTGGTTTGCTTAGCAGATTTATGGAGGAGCCTTGTACCAATCATTTGTAAGCGGAAAAAAGATTCTGCGATATATCAGAGGTACTTTAAATGATGATATTTTTTGATGAAAATACTAATGAAGTAAATCTTGTCGATTACACTGATAGTGATTGGGGTGGAGATATTGAAACAAGAAAAATACTTCATGGTTTGCGTTTCATCTTGGTTATGGTGCAATTTCATAGTTTTTAAAGAAGCAATCAGTAGTAGCACTCTCTACAGCAAAAACAGAATATATAACAACAGCAAGTTTTGCAACGCAAATAGTTTGGCTAAGAAGAATTCTTGAAAAATTGAATAAGAAATAAAGTACCCTAACAATAATATTTTGTGATAACAAGTCTGCTATTACACTTTGTAAAATATTTTAGTAGTAGAAGCAAAAATAATATACGAAAATAATAAAAAATAATACAAATAAATTTAAATATCTAAAACCAAATATATTAATTAAGCTTTTAATAATTTAATTAACAGATAAAAAAATATATTAATTTAAAAATATTTTCTTATTTTAATACTTTAGCAATGTTGCATAATAGTTAAAAAATGTATAGAGTATAACTTGAATGAACCAACTTTGATTCTCTATTATCCGGGTGTAATGGAGACAAAATATTGTAAAAAAACTAAAAGTAAAATAAAACAATCACTTACAATTTGCCTATATATATATATATATATATATATATAGGCAAATTGTAAGGTCCCACATTAGTTGGGAAGGGGAACGAAGCATGCTTTATAAGGGTCCATTTCCCTAATATGACGCGTTTTGACGAGTGAGTGTAGAGACTTCGGCTATCATCCCTATCGTCAAAGACAAAACCGTGAAGCGGGTGGTCTGAGCTGTTTAAGATGGTATCAGAGCCGGAGCCCGAATCGATGTGTCAGCGAGGGCGCTGGGCTCCCTTAGGGGGTAGATTGTAAGGTCCCACATCAGTTGGAGAGGGGAACGAAGCATGTGTAAGACCCAGAACTCTTGAAAAAGGACTATCATGAGCTAATTTCAAATTCAGTATTTTTGTAGTTTTAATTTCAAAAATTTCTTTATTAAAGAAAATTAAAGCAAGTTTCGATTAATTGAATTGGAAATAAATTAAGATTATTATCCAATTTTACAATTGTTGAATTATTTTCTATATTCAAATTACAAAGTTGGTGGTTGTGAAATAATAAGGATTTTTATATGATTTGGACTAAATAATTAATATTTTAAAATATATTAATACTACTATTTTGGAAAATAAAAAAATTAATTATATTATTTCTGATTTTTGAATTTGAATATTTTATTGAAAATAATTTGTAAAATTGATGAGTAAATAATATTTTCCTACGTATAATTAGTGTTGGATTTAACTTGGATTTCAATTACTATATTATTCCCAATTCTATTTGAAATTACAAAACTACCCCTAGACCTATTTTTACTCAAAACCCTAATCCCCTCTAACCCTAATAGGCACCGCAGCCCTTCCCCCAAATCAAGCAGCAGCACACACGGTTTCCTTTCTCTTTTTCATGAAAGGAAAGAAATTGAAGCAGAAAACAAAATTGAGGGAGAAGAAAAAAAGGGTTCGCCGCGCGTGGAGAGAGAAGGAAGCTCACCGCGCTGCCGTCGTCCTCACTGCGTCGCGCTGCCACTGCAGTCCATGTGTCCTAGTCATCGCCAGGGAAAAGCCAGCGCCGCCAGTGCCACGTCGCCGAGCCTCCTCGCCGTTGATTAATTAATCGTAGAAAAATCAAAGTGACGCAGCAAAAGCTTGTAGAATGCAATGGAACATGATAGTTGGGAATAGAGGTAATAGAATGGTGACTAAACGTATCTTAGACTTGAATACTTGAAGAGTTTAGTAGATTATGGTAAGTAAGGATTTCTAAGAAATTAAGTTTAATGATGGCTATAAGATTAAATTAAATTAGAGTAGATTTCGGAGACGATTATAAGTGTAATTGAATTGAAATGCTAATGTTGTATTGAGGTTGACTGAGATAAGATAAGAGTGAGAACGACAAGTACGATATGGGCTTGAATTCAGTTAAAATATGGAGTTATAAATAAGAATAAAAGATGTAAATAAGAGTTTGCACTCACGTGGAGGGATGAAAAGGTGAATGGTGAGAGATAGGTTTAAGTTAAGGGAACATTTAATGAAGATGATAGGTAAACCAAATTTTGGGGGACAAAATTTCTTATTTGGTGGGGAGAATGTAAGAACCGCAAATTAATTAACCGATTAATTAACATAAAATAATAATAATTTAATTGTCCGGAATAGATCCAAAATTTTAGAATATTAATTAAAAAAAAATATAAATATGATATTTGGACTCAATAGATTTTTCTGAATTAAAAAATATAATTTTCTTCGAAAAATTGCATAAAAATACGTACCGGTAAATTAACCGGCAATACGGGCTTAAGTTTGTCCGGTATTATGCGAGAATAATAAAAACAGTAGAAAACCTTAGAAAAATAATTAGAATTGAAAACCGAGTACTAATTTTAAAGGTTTGGCCCAAAGTTGGGACAAACGGGCAAAAAACGCTAACGGGTTGGACTGGACCTAAGTTGGGCCCAAGCCCAACATTATAAAAGTCCACTAAGTGGCTATTTCAGCCACTTTGTCACAACACAAGCAGCAGCAACGTGCTTGAGAGAGAAGAGAGCAAAAGGGGTTTTGGTCACTGTTCACCACTAACTTCCAGTTGCCATAACTCGAGCTACGGTACTCCGATTCGCATGCCGTCAGTGGCTACATGAAGCTCTCGCTGAGCTCGTCACTTCTAGCTAGGTATTATGGTAAGCTTTTCACTCATCTCTGCCCAGTGTACTACCCTAAGAATTTCGAAAATTTGGGTTTTGGTTTTGAGTGAATTTTTGTGTTTGATTGATTAGGTGGTCTCTAAGGTTGGGCTATTGGTGGTTTGTGTCCCAAAAACCATCGAAAAAGGTAAGAAAACTCTTTACCTTATGAATTTGTGTATTTAGAAACCCTAGGTATTGATTTATGGTCATTTATATGATTTTAGTTAAGTTCTTGCACTTGTTGGAGTTGATTTGGAGCTTCGAAGGTAAGATTGGTGATTTGTTGGTGATTGGAAGCTTAAGTTGGGTTCAATTTGGTGATTTAGTACATATTGGAAATCGACCAATGTATGATTTCGGTTTCCTCTATGTAATGTATAACATTTCTGGATACTTAAGCTAGTGACCCATAGGATAGGTTGGATTGATTTGATTGTGGGATTGGATGATGCTTGATGATGTTGTTAAAATTGATAATGTGTGATGATGTTAATTCTTGTGATGGTTTTGATGTGTTGAGATGAGAATGATGATGAGGTGTGATAGATGAAGCTTATAAGTAGTTAGATTTTGGTGCTAGTGTTTAATATTGAATGTTGAGGTGCAAATTATGAAATTGTGGGGTTTTAGTGGTGGAATGGATTGATATAGGTGTTGAGTTGGTTGAATTGGGATAGAAAGGTAAAGTATAGCATTTGGTCGTGTTTTATGGTGAATTTAGTAGGCTTGGAATTGGTTTGGTTGTGAATTTTGAAGTTTTGAGAATTTAGTGAATTTTGGTAAAAATAGATTTTTGGTGAACTTTGATGGATCGTATCTTGAGCTACAGTTTTTGAAATTGAATGAATTTTATATCAAATTAAAGATAATTCAAAGAGCTTTAAAACGGTATAGCCTTTGTAAAAATTTGAATTTTGTAGCGAAAGATATGATCGTCGGAAGTTGGTGTCAAAAATCTGAATTCTGTGATGTTGCAGAATTTATGATTTCTGGTTTATGTATGGATGCACACTGCTGTGCGCATGCTCTAAACAGTGGCTATTTTTTACTTGTGCATACGCACAGCCTTGTGCGCACGCACACCTTGTGAAAATTTTGAAAACGTGCGTACGCATACTTTGGTGTGCACGCACAGACAAGGGGATGCCTACTGTTGGGAGCGCTAGCACGCTCTGTGCGCACACACTGGGAATGACAGTTTGTTCAGGGCGATCCCACGTATCTGTGCACGTGTTTAAAATGAAAACTTTTACTTTCTGTGTGTACACACACTACTATGCATACGCACACTTCTTGAAAATCCTTTTGTGCGTGCGTACGCACAATCCTATGCGTACGCACACTGTCCTGTTCTTCAATAAAAATCTTGTTTTTAACTGTTTTACCTTCCTGGCAAGCTTGTAAACTTTCGTGACACTTATCTAAGATCCTTTAGCTTATTTTTAGGTGTCAAAACATGGGGGATGCCTTAGGTAAGTTTAATTAGATTCTTGTAAAAAGTTTAGAAAATAGAGATTTAGGTTTCTGGAGTACTGAGGACGGATTTGGTTGAGTGAGAAGGCGGAGTATTATGTTGATGATCACTGACAATGAATTATGGAATTTTGAATTGATGGTGGTTGAGATGAGTTTGGGACTCGGAATGGAATGATGGATCACTGATATACTGAATGAAATGATTTTGAAAATCACTGATGTAATGTTTTTATACTGAAATTGTTGAGACGCTATACGCCTGGCAGGGACGGCGGTTGGATCCCACCTATCGAGGTCATGGCGGCGGCGTAAGGGCGGTGGTTAGTCCCGCTTACGTTGAGATGTGAGGTCCGTGGCAAGAGTATCCCGCTCACATCCCTTCGGAATCACTATATTGTGCAGGCACTAACATCTTGGACCGTGATTCGGGCACGATATCTCGGGGGTTCTCATTATGAGACCGAAGGGCGAATCTCCATGGAGGTGTGTTGGGTTGGCAGTTGAACCGACAATGTGATATCACCGCCAATAGGACAGGCATTCATCATGTGCATCTTCTATCTGTTTGTTTGCTTTGTTGATTTGAAATTGTTTGCCTAATTGTATAACATGCCTAATTGTCTATTTGTATTACTTGATATACATGATTATACTTGTGCTTTCCTTGCATTGTTATTACTTGTGTATTCTACTTGGATTGAGGAGGTTCGGAAGGCGGTGGCGATGGGATCGCATGGCGGTTAAGCTGACGAAGGCTTTGGGACAGCGGAGAATTGTTAGATTAGAAAATTCACTAAGTTAGATTACCCGTGATTATTATGGTTTTAAAGTTGTGTTTTATAAGTTATAGTTATGCTTTAAGTTGAATCTCATGATGGATATAAAAGCTCTAGGATTGCCTCTGGCATCCAGGAGTTTTATATCTTACTTCACTGGGCACTGTTACCATACTGAGAACCTCCGGTTCTCATTCTATACTTTGTTGTTATTTTTCAGATGCAGGTCGTAACCCACCTTGGTGAGTTGCGAGATGGTGACAGAGCGAAGGACCTTGATTATCTTTTGGAGTCTTTTGAACTCTTTTGTTTAGATTCTCTCACTTTTGTATTTACTTTTGCCTTAGAGGCTTACTTTGAGAGATATATTTTGTATATTCTGCTTTAACTATCAAAACTCTGTATCTCAGTATTTAACTAGTCAACCTAAACTCCGCAGGCTTAGACTAGTATCTTATGATCATTATACTCTTATATATTTACATATATCTTGTTATCTTACATAGTGGATCTTGTCTTTTATGCTTGTAGCTTCGTGTGAACGTTCGCGCTTTGTAATTTCCTATTTAAGCTTATTTTCTTCATCAGGCTTCTAGAATTATTAGTCCTTCTATATATATTTATGAATGAGCCTTAGGATTGTCGTGGCCTCTGATTAACCTTTGCTTTAAGGCATGAGGTAAGGCTTAGGGTAATTAGGGTGTTACACAAAGTTTGGGAGGTAAACCCTATGGTTTGGTAGTGGTTGATGACTTTTCGAGATATGGTTGGGTTCTTTTCTTGGCTTATAAAAATGATGCCTTTCATGCCTTTTCTTCACTTTGCAAAAAGATTCAAAATGAAAATGATTTAAAAATAGCCCACATTAGAAGTGATCATGGAAAGGAATTTGAAAATCAAAATTTTGAAAGCTTTTGTGATGATTTTGGAATAGCTCATAACTTTTCATGCCCTAAAACACCTCAACAAAATGGGGTTATTGAAAGAAGGAATAGAAGCCTTCAAGAAATGACAAGGGGAATGCTTTGTGAAAATGATGTTCAAAAATTTTTGTGGGCCGAAGCTGTAAATACAGCTTGTTATATCCTAAATAGAACAATCATTAGAAAAGTCTTGAAGAAAACCCCATATGAGCTTTGGAAAGGAACTCCTCCTAATGTCAAGTACTTTCATCTTTTTGGATGCAAATGTTTTGTGCTTAACAACAAAGAAAATCTTGGTAAATTTGATCCAAAATCATATGAAGGAATATTTGTAGGGTACTCAACCACTAGCAAAGCATTTAGAGTTTACCTTAAAGAACATAGAACTATTGAGGAGTCCATACATGTATCTTTTTGTGACACTAACTCTATACCCAGTGCTATCTTAGACGATGATGCAGGAAGTGAACCCGAAGCAAGACCTCAAGATCAAACAAATTCCAAATCTATCCCAGATGTTGAAACTGCCAGTTTAGAAACTTCTCCTCAGAACGGAAGAGACGTTTCCATTTTGTCTTCTGACCAAGACAGAGAATCTAGAACAAAGATCTCATCTGAAACTTGTCAAAGAAATCCTCCTCTCAAAAGCCTCGTGAATGGAAATTTTTGAAGGATTACCCTCATGAATTCATCACCGGTGATCTTTCACAAGACATAACCACAAGATCCTCAAGAAAGAAGCAAGTGGATGCAAACAGCGTTGCCTTTTTGTCCCAATTAGAACCTCTCAATGTGAAGCAATCTCTTGAAGACCCCTCATGGGTTAAAGCCATGGAAGAAGAGCTATCACAATTTGAAAAGAATAAGGTTTGGACCCTTGTACCGAATTCAAATGATAAAAAGGTAACCGGTACAAAATGGATATTCAAGAATAAATTGGGTGAGGATGGTAGTGTGGTGCATAACAAGGTTAGACTAGTGGCCCAAGGTTACGATCAAGAGGAAGGCATTGACTTTGATGAGTCATTTGCCCCGGTAGCAAGAATGGAAACAATTAGGTTGCTTCTGGCCTATGTTACCCATAAGGGTTTTAAAAATGTTTCAAATGGATATTAACTATACCTTTTTAAATGGATTTATTGACAGCAAAGTATTTGTGGCTCAACCCCCGATTTTGAAAGCAAAGATTTTCCAAATCATGTTTAAACTCTCTAAGGCTCTTTATGGCCTTAGGCAAGCTCCAAGAGCTTGGTATGAAATGTTTAGTGCCTTCTTGTTGGAAAATAATTTTCAAAGGGATACCACCGATACTACTTTGTTTATAAAAGAATTTAATGATGATATCTTACTTTTCCAAATTTATGTGGATGACATTGTGTTTGGATCGGCTAATGAATCCTTGTGTGAAGAGTTTGGAAAACTAATGACTAGTGAGTTTGAAATGAGTTTAATGGGAGAATTAACTTTCTTTCTTGGTCTTCAAATCAAACAAACTCCTAGTGGTATCTTTATTCACCAAGGAAAATATGCCAAAGAATTGATTAAAAAATTTGGTTTAGAAAATGCCAAACCAATGGGAACCCCTATGCATCTAAACACTAAACTTGACAAGGATGAAAATGGCAAAGATGTTGATGAAATAAAGTATAGAGGAATGATAGGATCTCTCATGTATCTTACATCCTCTAGACCGGATATTATTCAAAGTGCGGGTGTATGCTCTAGATTTTAATCTCACCCAAAAGAGTCACATCTTTCGGCCGTTAAGAGAATCATTAGATACATTAAAGGCACATGTGATCTTGGCTTATGGTATCAAAAATCTAATGAGTTTTATGCAGTAGGGTTTTGTGATGCAGATTATGCGAGAGACTGAGTGGATAGAAGAAGCACTTCCGGAATGTGTTGCTTTCTTGGAAGCTCACTAAACATGTGGTCAAGCAAGAAACAAGCCACTGTTGCCCTATCCACGGCTGAAGATGAATATATATCTGTCGCCGCATGTTGCTCACAATTAATTTGGTTAAAAACTCAATTAGAGGATTACAAATTGAAAATTAGTAGAGTATTGTTTTTGTCCCCAACGTTTGGGGTAAGTCCCAAAGTTATCCCTAACGTTTCAATCGTCCTATTTAAGTCCCTAACGATTCAAAATTGGCTCAATGTAATCTTGTCGTTAGGGATCCATTAACAGAATTGACGACGGGACAAAATTGAGACGATTTTGAAACGTTAGGGACTTAAATAGAACGAAAATGTTGGGGACAAAAATGATACATAGAAATAAATTTTAATTTTATCCTTCAATAATATCAATTTTTTACTGTATATAATATTCAATTATTTTTTAATCACATCTAAGTAAATTACACTTAATCACACTACTTTCATTCTAAATAAATTTTTTTATATTTTTATATTAACTTATAACTTTAAGTGTAAAATTATAAAAAAATAAATTTATTTGGAATGAAAGTAATGTGATTAAGTGTAATTTACTTAGATATGATTAAAAAATAATTGAATACTATGTACAGTAAAAAATTGATATTATTGAAGGATAAAACTAAAATTTATTTCTATGTATCGTTTTTGTCCCCAACGTTTTCGTCCTATTTAAGTCCCTAACTGTTCATACCATGGACCGAGCTATAAGGTCCGGGTTGGACGAGGTCAAAGCGACCGACCTCTTTGAAGTTTGGTCAACCGCCGACCTCTTCACAAAGAGCTCGGACGAGTCACCACAGAGGCTTAAAGAGGCCCAAGAAAGAAGAGTCACCGCCTACCAGAAGGCAGCTGGCCAAAAGATAGGTGATCTCACCCACAAAAGATAAGATAAGATAACAAACTTATCTCAAAGGAGGTCATTCTACACTACTATAAACACACTGGAGCACCCAGGTATAACTCATACTCTAATTCTACTAAAAACTTGCATAAAGCCCGTACTGACTTAAGCATCAGAGTCTCTTGCAGGTACCACCCCCTCCGGTGAATAAGGACCCGCTACATCTCCTGCATTAACAAGTCGGACGCGGTAGCCCAGTCCAAATCTAAAGATCTCATCCGAGATCGACTTCCCTATTTCAGGTAACCCTCGGAACATTAGTGCCGTTGCCGGGGAACCTGGAAGTCATCCCATCACCATGTCAAGCAACCCTGCCAACGACCTCAACTCGTGATTAGAAGAAGGAACGCCACTTAAAAACACTAATGCCACACCGAACTCCCCAAAGGATATACACCAATCCAAGGGAGACAAGCAGACTTAGAACATAGAAATTTTAGATGCCATTGTGAACAGCAGGATCGCCTCAAACAGCTCAAACAAGAAGCCGAGCGTCAGTGCAAAGCCGAGCGAGATCTCCGGAGGGAAACAAGACGGCATCGAGAGCTGGAAGACAAACTCTTGAAACTCGAAGCCGACCTCAAAACCAAAGCCGCTCGGTCCAACCGCAAAGATAGCCCTCACAAGGATCAAGACCCATTCACAAAAGAAATCACGAAGGCTAAAGTCCCAAAGGACTTCAAAGCCCCTGACATGACTCCGTACGATGGCACGTCCGACCCAAGTCATCACCTCAGCAACTTCAGAAGCCGGATATACCTCACGGATGCCTCAGACGCGACCCGTTGCAAAGCCTTCCCGACCACCCTGACCAAGACGGCGATAAAGTGGTTCGACAGCCTGCCACCAATGTCGATCACAAGCTTTGATGACCTCTCCAAGAAATTCTTAGCCAGGTTCTCCATCCAAAAAGACAAAACCAAGCATGCTCCAAGCTTGCTAGGGATTAAACAAGGAGATCGGGAAAGCCTCCGCAGTTATATGGAGAGATTCTATAAAGCATGCCTTGACATACAGAATCTCCCTACAGAAGCAGCAATTTTGGGACTCATCAACGGACTACGGACGGACCCTTTAGCCACTCCATATCCAAAAAATACCCAACATCTTTGAATGAGTTACAAGAACGGGCGGAAAAGTACATCAATATGGAGGAGAACTCCTGATTAGGAGAAGTCTCAAAGACCGGACTCTCCTACCCACCTCGGGACAAGGATAAAGAGTCCAAGAAAAAGAAGACCAACATACTGAGAAACCCAAGAAGTACCACAACTACACCCCTCTTCGGGTGTCCCTTGTAGATGTTTACCGAGAGATATGCAACACTGAGAAGATCCCGCCTCCTCACCCGATTAAACACAAGAGAGGAGGAAGTCGGACAGAATATTGCGAGTACCACCGAATCTATGGGCATTCTACTAACGAGTGCTACGACCTGAAGAATGTCATAGAAAATTTGGCGCGAGAAGTGAGACTAGATCGGTTCTTAGCTAATAGAGCGGACGAACCAAAAAAGAGAAGATAGGATGAAGAGGGCGAACGAGCTGAACGTCCCCCTCACACCCCTGAGAGACATATTCACATGATAAACGGAGGGTTCGCAGGAGGGGGGGGGATCTCTAAGTCATCCTGCAAAAGACACCTTAAAGAGGTGTACCATGTCGGAGGAGGGGACAGGTCGGTTGATCTCCTCACTATTACCTTCACTCAAGAAGACGCCGCAGGCATCATCCCAGGACATGATGACCCCGTGGTAGTTACCATCATATTCGCCAATGCCAATCTCCATCGAACACTGGTAGACCAAGGAAGCTCTATAGATATCCTATTTAAATCCGCCTTCGACAAGCTCGGCTTGCAAGAAAAAGAGCTCAGAGCATATCCTAATAGCCTATTCGGGCTCGGAGATACTCCAATCCAACCACTTGGGTACATCCTATTGCACACAACCTTCGAAAAAGGGACCCGATCTAGAACGCTAAGTATAGACTACATCGTAGTCGATGTGAGCTCTGCATATAACACCCTCATAGGTCGGACAACGCTAAACTAGCTCGCCGCAGTGGTTTCCACTCCACACCTGTGCATGAAGTTTCCAACACCAGAAGAGATCGCCACAGTAAGGGGAGACCAAAAACTCAAGCGACACTGTTACAATGAAAGCCTGAATCTTAAGGGTGACCCAGGAGGAAAGGAAACCAACATTATTAAACTCGGGGAAACTCGAGCTCGCGAAGAACTTCGGCCCCAATCGAAAGGCGAGACCGAAGAAGTTCAGATCGGAGATACCCAAGATAAAACAACAAACATTGGGGTGAACCTAAAAGGAGACTTAAAGGAGCTGTTGACAAAGTTCTTAAAGGCAAACTCTGACCTATTTTCCTGGAAGGCCGCCGACATACCCGGTATTGATCCCGGGCTAATGTGCCATAAATTGGCAGTATACTCTGGATCTCGGCTAGTGCAACAAAAATGTAGAAAATTTGGCCCAGAGAGATCGCAAGCTGTGGAGGAACAGGTACAGGCCTTATTAGAAGCAGGGTTCATTAGGGAGGTCAGATACCCATTATGGCTGGCCAATGTTGTACTGGTTAAAAAGTCAAATGGAAAGTGGCGGATGTGCACTGATTACACCGACTTCAACAAAGCCTGCCCAAAAGATCCCTATCCACTCCCGAATATAGACACCCTAGTCGACACATTACCAGGATACAAGTACCTCTCTTTCATGGACGCCTACTCAAGGTACAACCAAATACTGATGTATCAACCTGATTATGAAAAAACCTCGTTCATAACCCCAAAGGCAAACTACTACTATGTAGTTATGCCGTTCGGACTCAAGAACGCAGGGGCTACATACCAGAGGCTGATGAACAAAATTTTTGCCAACCACATCGGAAAACTTATGGAGGTCTACATCGACGACATGTTGATAAAGACACAAAAGGAAGAAGCACTGCTACTCGACCTTGCCGAAGTGTCTGACACTATAAGAAAGCACGGGATGAGGCTAAATCCCGCAAAGTGCACTTTCGCGGTAGAGGCTGGCAAATTCTTGGGCTTCATGCTCACCTAGAGAGGAATTGAAGCAAACCCAGATAAATTTCAGGCCATACTCAGCATGAAAAGTCTGACCTGTGTCAAGGAGGTACAACAGCTCAACGGAAGACTGGCAGCTCTGTCTAGATTCCTAGCCGGATCAGCCTTAAGATCTCTTCCTTTCTACACAACGTTAAGGAAAGAAAAGAGGTTTGAATGGACCCCAGAATGTGAACAAGTCTTCCAAGACTTCAAGATATTTCTGGGACAGCCACCTATCCTAACTCGACCTCGGCAAGGAGAGGAATTAATCCTTTATATCACCGTAGGAAACCGGACGATAGCCTCAGCTCTGGTCAGGGAGGATGAGAACGGACAACAGCCCATCTACTTTATCAGTAAGGCTTTACAAGGGGCTGAACTAAACTACCAAAAGATAGAAAAGTTCACCTACGCCCTCATACTCACCTCCCGACGACTCCGACCGTACTTTCAAGTCCACACCATCAGAATACGGACTAACCAACCCATAAAAGGTATCCTAAAAAAAACCAACTTAGCTGGAAGAATCCTACAATGGGCAGTAAAGTTATCCAAATTTGACCTTAAGTACGAAGCTCAGACAGCTATCAAGTTACAATACCTGGCCGACATCGTCGCAGAGTATACTGACACCCTAGGCACCGCCGCTAACTGGAACCTCTATATTGATGGCTCATCGAACAAAGCCAGAAGTGGAGCAGGTGTCATCCTGGAAAGTGTCCAGGGAACCCAACTCGAACTCTCTTTAAGGTTCGAGTTTCCTGCCTCAAACAACCAAGCCGAGTATGAGGCCCTACTGGATGGTTTGAAACTGGCTAGGGAAGTAGGAGCTCAAAAGCTTACCATATTCAGCGATTCACAAATAGTCACCTCACAAATAGAAGGGAGCTATCAGGCCAAGAATCCCACCATGAAGAAGTACCTAGACAAAACCAAAGAACAACTCGAAAAATTCATGGAATACGAGATCCGACATAAACCTCGGGAACAAAATGCCCGAGCTGATGCACTTTCAAAACTAGCCAGCACCAAACCAGGGGGCAATAATAGAAGCCTCATCCAAGAAACACTGCAAAATCCATCAACCTCGGAGGAAGAGAAGGTTCTAACCATTTCAGGCCAGGACCAAGGGTGGATGATCCCCATAATCAACTACCTCAAGTCCGAAACACTCCCAACAGATAAAAGAGAGGCAAAAAGACTAGTACAAGAAGCACAGTACTACACCATAGTGCACGACGTCCTATATAGGAGAGGAATCTCTACACCCCTCCTAAAATGCGTCCCGACCTCCGCCACAAGGGAAGTCCTAGAAGAAGTCCACAGTGGCATGTGTCACAATCACCTCGGGGCGCGAGCTCTTTCGAAAAGGGTACTCCAAGCTGGTTTCTACTAGCCGACCTTACAAAAAGAAGCAATAGAGTTTGTCAAAACATGCCCATCATGCCAGAAACATGCCAACTTTCATATCGCGCCACCCGAAGAGCTCATCTGTGTCACCTCACCTTGGCTGTTTGCAAAATGGGGACTTGACCTCATCAGGCCATTCCCCCAGGGGTCAGGACAAGTCAAGTTTCTCATCATAGGAATTGACTATTTTACAAAATGGATTGAGGCAGAACCATTGGCCACTACCACTACCCAAAGAAGTCGAAATTTTCTATACAGAAACATTGTCACAAGGTTTGGGGTTCCATGCTCCATTACCACAGACAATGGCACTCAATTTACCGACACAGGCTTCAGGAATCTGGTAGCTGATTTAAAAATAAAGCACCAATTCACCTCCGTGGAACATCCACAAGCCAACGGACAGGCAGAAGCCACCAACAAAATCATATTGGCCGAATTAAAACGGAGACTACAGGACGCAAAAGGAGCCTGGGCTGAAGAGCTCCCACAAGTCCTATGGACATATCGGACAACACCACACTCCACAACTGGGGAACCACCCTTCCGACTTGCTTATGGAATGGAGGCAATGATCCCCATAGAGATAGAAGAAGGATCCCCTAGAGTGATCCTCTACAATGACAACACCAACTCCCAAGCACAAAGGGAAGAGCTCGACCTACTTCCAGAAGTCCGAGAAAGAGTTCGGATTAGAGAGGAAGCGCTAAAGCGTTGAATGGCTTTAAGATATAATCGAAAGGTAATCCAGCAAAACTTTGCCACCAACGATCTCATCCTAATTCGAAATGATATTGGAGCAGGCCGATTAGGAGAAGGGAAGCTAGCAGCTAACTGGAAAGGGCCATACCGAGTTACAGAAGTACTAGGAAATGGTTACTATAGGGTTGCCGACCTCCAAGGGCGAGAGCTACCAAGGTCATGGCATGCCTGTAACCTAAGAAGGTGCTATAGTTAGAAAAAGATCTCAGGCCAAGGCGCACTATTTTTCCTAAAAAGTTTTTTTAATGAGGCACCAGGCCAAGATCTGAAAGTTGCCCGAACTAGAAGGGTAAGAACTCGCATGTACACATTTTTATGTATGCTTTTATCTTGTCACTTGAATAAAATTTTAGATTCCTTAAAAATTTTTCTATTAAGATGCATTAATTTACGCTCAAACGCGAAATTCATTGCCTGCCAGAAGAGGTCGGTAAGGTGAAGCGACAAATGTAAACCTCGATTAATTAGTAGATAATTAGTCAGTAAATTAGTTTTTAATAAGGAAGACTAGAAATGTGAATATTATATCAAATTAGGATAGAGCTCATCAAAACGAGAATTTTGACACCAATTTCGAAGAAAATGGTCCAAGATTGGGCCGAACGGGCCGAACGGGTTGAACCAGACCTAAACCGGGCCGTCGGACCAACCGGACCAACATATTAAATGAACTCAAAGCCCATTTCCTTCATAAAACGCAACAGAGGCAGCAGCGCTCCAGGGGAGGAAAAGAAGGGAAAACATTCCCGAAACCCTTACGGTGAGTTCCCGCTCCCGTAACTTCTCCATCCGAGCTCCGATCACCGCACCGTTTGCGACCACGCGTTCACCGTGTCGAGCTCTACGTTTCTACTGGAACAATTTCTTTGCTAAGCCATTAATCACTTCCAGCCACTCTTTACCCCTAATTTTCAAATAATTGGAAGAGATGTTGAGTTTCTTTGATTTCTGATATTTTAGGATCCAATTAACTTGAGGGAAACATTCACTCTTGCTTATGTGAAGCTTGGGTAAGGTGAGGATACGATAATTCTATTTTAATTTCATTGAATTTGTGCTTTGAGTATTAAATTGGGTATATATGTGTTATAAATGTGTATTAGGTTGTGAATAAATAATTGGAGCTTGGAATTGTGAAAATTGAAATTCGGAGGAAGCTAAGCTTAGTGTTTAATGAATTCTGGAAGGGTTGTGTTTGCTTTAATTTCCTTGATCGTTACGTGGGAATCAGCCAAGGTATGGTTTAGGTTTCTTGCATTTAATATATAATGTTCTGTGAAAACTTAGGCTAGATGACCATAAGATAAGTTGGAATGCAGATGTATGATTAATGTTTAGTAATTTGTTATTGAGTATATTTGGTTGGTGTTTGTGGATAATTAGTAATTGATTGTGGATGGTGGTTGTTATGTTGATTTGGAAATAACCATGATTAAATGTGTTGGATGTTGTTGTTGATGAATATATTTGGTTGAGTGTTGTTGTTGGGTGTTGTGTTGGAATTGATATGTTGAAAGTGAATGGAATGAAAATTGTGGATGAGAATGAGGTTTAAAGGGTTTGAAAATTTTGGTTTTGGGTTGAACTTTGGTGGGCTATAACTTGGTTTCTAGACCCCCAAATTGATTACAACTTGTTTCAAATGAAAATTGGACTCGTGAAGTTTATGTCGTTCGAAGAACGGAAGAAAAACAATTTAAAATGACTGAGTTATTCCCTTTGGAAGATTGAGTTTATAAAATGTGTTTGAAACCAATTCTGCAACTTTGTTTGTTTTCAATTCTGTTACTACTGCATTGCTATGCATCTGCCTTATTTATTTTAAAGGACATACGCCCACGCGTATGCGTGGAGTGGATTTTTGGCGATGCGTATGCGACGAGTCCCATGCGTGCGCGTAAGGAGTAAACAAGCATGTTCACGCGTACGCGTGACCCACGCGCACGCGTGACATGAGGTTTACACCCACGTGTACGCATGATAGAGGGACGCGCGCGCGAGCTGCAGTTTTACATTTCCACGCGCACGCGTGTGCTACGCGAACGCGTGGACTCTATTTCAGCAAACTTGATTTTTAATGTTTTAAACGGTGTTTCAAACTTCTAAACCTCTATTATTATTCCATTGGTCATAAATAATAGTGTTAAACCTGATAATCAGATGAAGATAGGAAAAGAGGAAAGCTTGAAGGTGAAGTAAAGTTGAAAAGTGTTGAACTAATTATGAGATGTTACTGATAAGTCATATATGATCTATGAAGCACGGACACTTTGCTGAGTTACCGTGTCTGCGTGTCGAACACATTTCAGACACGACACTCACCGACACTCATTCGACACGCGTGTCTGCTGTGTCCAAACTGTGTCTCAATAAAAAATAAAAAATTCTTCTCCGGACACACTTGGACACACCTAAATACCATCACGTGTCAGCGTGTCCGGTCTTATTCTTAATATATATTCTTAAAATAAATTTAGATATAGTATATATTATTATTTATTAAAACAAAAATATTTTAAATACTTGATATAATTAAAATAAGACATTAAAAATAATTTAAAAATTAATTTATATTTTATTATCAATAAAATATTAAAATATCATTACAGTTTATCTAAAAAATACTTTATATTTTATATATATGCGTGTCCCCGTGTCATGTAAGATTTTAAAATTTGTGTGTCGGCGTGTCCCGTGTCGTGTCATGTCTCGTGTCCGTGTCAGTGTCCGTGCATCATAGTATATGATACTTGACTGGATACTCTGATAAAAGATTATGTATGAAACTTGGCTTGAATGATTAAATGATCTGAGATACGAGGTTCCCTAGATAAAGTGCCGTGGCTTGCCATCACGTGTACCAGGTTGAAAACTCGATACTCTGTTGACCCTACGACGTAAGTGTGACCGGGCACTATATAAATTCCCGAGAATGTTACCCCCATTGAGCAATATTGATTATTTGAGAAAAAGCTATGCATAGACTCTTGGGGATGCACGTTGGGGGACAGTTTAAGTTCAATTCAGACTTGTTGGATTGGCTGGATAACCGACAGATGAGCCTCATCAGCCATAGGACAGGCATGCATCATGTTCATATTACTTGAATTACTTGCTTGTGCTTTAATTGGGTGTGCCTATATGTACTTGCCATGTTAAATGTGTATTTGTTACCTGCAGTATTTGTAACATTCTTGTGCTTGCCTTTATTTGTCTATTTATCTGTGAAAATACATGATGGAGTTGGAGGTATGGAGGAATGACAGTGTGGGACTTAGATTTAAGGTTAAGTTAAGTTAGGTTTAAATATTCTTAGAAAACCACATTTTATGGCTTCAGTTTAATACTTTAAGCTCTAGAATCTAAGTGTCGGCGTTCTAGGATTGCCTCTGGCATTCCTAGGACCTTATATATTATGTGTGTGGCACCTTTACCATACTGAGAACCTCTGGTTCTCATTCCATACTATGTTGTTATTTTTTTCAGATACAGGTCGAGAGGCGTCTTGTCAGGCGTCTGAGCTCCTGAAGCGAAGTGGTTACCGGGTTATTTTATTGCACAATGATGTATATGTATGTACTTAGCTTTCTCTTCGCATAACTTATTCTTTTTTATCCTCTTAGAGGTTTATGGAGAGGCAGGGTTTTGCTTATGTACATTTGGGTTTTTCATATATATATATATATATATATGTAAATATTCTCCGGCCAGCCTTGACTTCGCAGACTGAGTTAGGAGCTTGTTATTTTATATCTTTGGCTCTCTATTCCTACTTTTATTATTTTATGTTTGATAATTATAGTTTTCTTCACACGCAAGTCATTCCGTTTTCAGAGCGTTGCACTTTTTATTTTGCGATTTTTTTTACCCATTTTTCAAGGCTCCTAGTTTATTATATTCTTTCTGCTATTATATGTACACATTTTATTTTAGAGGTCGTAGCGCCTCACCACCTCTGTATTACATCCTAGGTGTAATGCTCTGTGTGGTAGGGTGTTATATTATGGTATCAGAGCAGTTCGTTCCTGTAGAGCATGAGAAACAGACTGATTATGCTTCTGAGCCACTACAAGAAAAATGTATTTTAGCGACAAGCTTTTAGTGGCAATAACATAATGGCCACTAATTCTTTAATTTAAGTTATGTTTTTGCGGTAATTATATATTTGCCATTATTATAATATGTTATAGTGACCATTATTACTATTGCCAGAAAATTATTATCTTTTATTACTTATAATTTTAATTTTTTTAAATTATTACAGTGGGCATTATCATTATTGCCACTAAACTTTATTATTACTTTCTTTTTATTATCCTTAAATGAAATTGAAAACTGGAGAGAGAAAGAGAAACTGAAAAAGGAAGAGAAGTATCGACACTGGGTTAATTCGCGTGCTTTCCTCCATCGCCGATCACCACCGCCGTAACCGTTACCATCGCCGACAGTCGCCGTCCATCATCCTACTCCTTGGACCTCATTTCCATCCGATCCACCTCAGATCCGCATCACTGTCATCATTTGTTCATCTCAGATTTTAGTCGCCAAGGTCTTCTAGCCACCGTTACTGTTCTTGTTACAACACCACACCTCCACTGCTTGTACCGCCGCCTGTACCACCGTCGTTCTTACATGTAGACGCACAAGATTGCCGCTGTCGGTAGGTCTTCTCCATTTATTTTTCGATTTAGGTTTCAATATTTAGAAGCTGTGATTCTCTCTCTGTATTACTACTTTTGCTCTGTTTGCTTGCTTGATCCTAATGAATCTGGCAGATCAAGCTAAAATTGAAGTGTTTAAGTGTTTCAGATCCTAATATTTTGTTTGCTCTGTCTTCTCCGTTCTTGCTTGCTTAATCTGCCATTCTTGCTTTCTTGCTCCGTTTATATTTGGATTTCAGATCCTAATTTTAAGTGTTTGAAATACTTTCTGTAGTGTTTCATTAAGATTTTGTTTGCATTATTGCTCAGAATATAAAAATGTTTCTAATTCTGTGGTTTTTCTAATTGTATGATTTTTAGAATATCATCCCTATACTTGGATGCAAGTTTAGAAAATGGATAACAATTCTGAGCTGGTTAAAAATTAGATGGACTGGTTCTGAACTAATTTAGAGCTTATTGAAAACTAGAGAAGTAGTCCATAATCAATATTGAAATTGCAGGTTTTTCTTTCACTTAAAAGTGTCTTATACTCCATCAAGAAATAGAAAAAGGATTGAGTTATCCATAATCAATATTGAAAACATGAAATCCACTTCAGGTTTTTCTTTCACTTAAAAGTATCTTATGTCCAAAGAGTTGGTATCACATATCAACTCAGTTCCTAATATCTTTACTTTTAATTTTTTTTATTTCAGGTTCAAGTAGAGGCCTCCTCTACCTTGGAAAGCAATCAATTACTCAGTCAGCATATTTCTCATCATTTTGCTTATTGGTTATATATAGCCATAAAACGAGTTAGCTTGATTCTATCAATACCGATAAGTGCATCAGTATAATGGGGGATATGTTTTTAAGGTTATCTAAAATTCTAAATTGTTTTATGTTTTTGTTATAATGGTATCTAAAATTTTGAATTACTTTTTGTTTTGTTATAATGGTATCTGAAATGCTGCTGCAAGTCAAGCTGCAAAGATGCCCTCTTCTTTTGGTGGCCCTGCTTATGATGAAAAGGTGCGTGTCTTTTTTTTCTTTTTCTTTTTTTTTTACAATCTAAATTTTATGAAAGCAATATTAAAATGACATAATAAATTTGGATGATGATGATGAGAGATTACAGAAAGACCTCATTGTGTGGGAATAACAACAGCAGCATTACCAAACACTTCCTACAGGTTCATTCTGTTGACAACATCATTGTACATTCTCATGACAACCTAATACCTCGTAATCTTCCATTCACAGATTTCACCCAACAAAGTTGTTTTCCAAGCCTCTGATACCCACTTCTCATGCCTCTTGTGCCCAAATATTGGAACCCCATTTGCACCATTATTCACACTACTCTGCTTTTGATCTAAAGTTCATTCTTTGTGGTGCATTATATAATATATGGATGCCACCGTGTTTCAAAGAACTTAGTCAATTTTGATGCAGATAAAGACAAGATTACCTCTTTATTTAGTTCTTTTCAAATTCTAACACATGGCTACAAGTCACTTACGTTGCCAATACTAGTTGTCGTTTTTGCTAGCAATCCAAATTAGTAGGGTGGTTAAAAGGAATATTGATTGCATGTGCAATAATTGATGAACCTTTCTGAAACCATAAAGTTAATTGAAACCAATCATTAGCTTAACTAGGGCCTAAAATGTATATGGCTAGCTTGATCTAATTTTGTTATATGTATACATTGTTTCTGGTAGAAATTAAATGGCAACTAAATCAAGCTATCAACTGTTTGTGTAATTTGTCATTTTATAGAAGAAATTAAAGATAGTACCTATTATTGATTGTTTAGTCTAACTCTTTAACTAATCTTTCATATCGTATTCTTTGACTGACTTATTAAGTCTTAACAACTAACCAGCCTTTTCTTTTCCAAATTAATATTAATATTAACACTCTGGTGATTGAATAATAAAATTAGATCTATTATTTTATTAATATAACTACATCTTAGAAATTTTTCAACTAGTTTGGTGGAAAATTTTAGAATTGCTGTCTTGTTCTTCTGTTAAAGAAACCTGAATTGAATTTAATTTTTGCAGGTGTCATTTAATTCTTGCAAGTTACATGGTATACGAGGTTGAATGCTCAGATCATTTGAAACAAAAGCTGGTAAAATGTCTTGTTTTATGATTAACAAATAACATGTCCTGCTTTGATGGAAAATTCTCCAAATCTTTATGTGTGTTCACTTCACATTATGGTTTAAGAAATAGTACTTCCTAATACTAGTATTGTATTATGTGGCTTTGAATCTACCATTCATTCTGCATTTTCTCATTCCTAAGATTTGCCATTCAAATATAATCATGCTCTTATGAAATGGGCAGGCTGAAAACATGATTGCTCATAAGGAAGAGATCTTTCTCTGCCCTAAAAGAACCTGGTTTATAGCAGAGACAGAAAAAAAGGTTGCTGCAAAACAACAAAGGTAAAATTTCTTGTTTCATTGTTGTGATATTCCTCAAATTACAAGCAATTAGTTTTTTCTTTTTTGTGAGGTCATTATAATGCATTTTGATATGGTTGACTCTTTCTCTTCTATTAAAGGCATCTATTAATAACGACAAGAGTTTTGGAAAGGTAATTAGTGCTCAGGAAGCCGAAGACCTCAAAATGAAGGAAAAAGGGAAGCGGGAGCGAGAGGTAAGGAGGTGACCCCCTATTTTGCATGCAGCTTTTTTATTATTGTACCTATTAGGATATATATTCAAACTTGTTTCCATGCATTATTCGGTAATTGCATGATGGATTTTTAACCAATGCAGAAAAATTTGTCGAGAAAGAAGCGTAGAAAATTGGAAGCGGCTAGAGAGATGTTGGAAGATGAAGGAGATGATGACAAACTAGAAGTATGCACTTCCTGTTTGCATTTACGGTTTAATCCGTATTCCTTAACCTCTGTTGAACTTTAATACATGAACTGCAGGTTAAGGGGGCAAATAAGAAAGAAAAGGGTGGACTTTCGCTTGTTGATGTCACTTATCGACGAGCAAAAGCAGTGAAGGCTGTCAAGAAGGCAATGGATTCAGGTAAGATCGTGAAGAAAAACAAAAAGAATACTGCTCGGAATAAATCCGTGGCGTGTTTAAGTCATTCGGAACTTCCAAGGTCAGAAAGATGCTTATTAACAAGGTTGCAGAACTCCATCCTACACAAGTTTGCATTTATTGCAAGGCGAAGTTGTGGAACATGCGGCAGGCCAGAATGATCCCTCAAAGTGCTAGTTCCTGGTTGGGTTCCTATGAAGATGGTGTTGAGTATTATGTGTGCCTCAATGGCCACATGCTTGGGACATGCACCTTGTTACCATTGTCTGATTCAGAAGAGGTATCCTCATCAGAGGAGGAATAGTTAACTGATTCTTAGGTACTTTCTCTCTACTTATTTATGTTTAAATATTTATATCCATAAGAGGTCTTCATGATAGAAGTATAAAAGGATACTGTGGAAGATTTAAATGGGAAGTGGCATCCTCATTTCAACATATAATCCCTAAATCCAATGCTATAACCTGGCCTCACTTTAGGCTCAATTATCATGCTATTTGGTGCTTTAGAAGTGTGCCTGTTTGTTAAATTTTATTTTTATTTTAGATCATTATCATGTTTAGTGCTAGCTTTAATGATTGAATTTGAAGGATTTCTGATGAGCGGATAATTTATACGCTTTTTGGCAGTGTTTTTACATAGTTTTTAGTATGATTTAGTTAGTTTTTAGTATATTTTTATTAGTTTTTAAATAAAAATCACATTTCTAGACTTTACTATGAGTTTGTGTATTTTTCTGTGATATCAGGTATTTTCTGGCTGAAATTGAGGGACCTGAGCAAAAATCTGATTCAGAGGCTGAAGAAGGACTGCAGATGTTGTTGGATTTTGACCTCCCTGTACTCAAAGTGGATTTTCTGGAGCTACAGAAGTCCAAATGGTGCGCTCTCAATTGCGTTGAAAATTAGACATCCAGGGCTTTCCATCAATATGTAATAGTCCATACTTTGCCCGAGTTTAGATGACGCAAACTGGCGTTCAACGCCAGCTCTCTGCCCTATTCTGGAGTTAAACGCCAGAAACAGGTTACAAACTGGCGTTTAACTCCAAGGAAGACCTCTACACGTGAAAGCTTTAATGCTCAGCCCAAGCACACACCAAGTGGGTCCGGAAGTGGATTTCTGCATCATTTACTTATTTCTGTAACCCTAGTAACTAGTTTAGTATAAATAGAACTTTTTACTATTGTATTTATATCTTGGAACCTTTTGATAATCTTTGGAACGTTTTTCCTTAGACTTGGGGGCTGGCCTCACGGCCATGCCTGGACCTTGTTCTTATGTATTTTCAACGGTAGAGTTTCTACACACCATAGATTAAGGTGTGGAGCTCTGCTATTCCTCATGAATTAATGCAAAGTATTATTGTTTTTCTATTCAACTCAAGCCTATCTCTTCTCTAAGATATTCATTCGCACACAAGAACATGATGAATGTGATGATTATGTGACGCTCATCACCATTCTCACTTATGAACGCGTGCCTAACAAACACTTCCGTTCTACATGAAAACAAGCTTGAATGCATATCTCTTAGCCTCCTGATCGTGAGATCAGAGTCTTCGTGGTATAGGCTAGAATTATTGGCGGCCATTCTTGAGATCCGAAAAGTCTAAACCTTGTCTGTGGTATTCCGAGTAGGATCTGGGAAGGGATGGCTGTGACGAGCTTCAGACTCGCGAGTGCTGGGCGTAGTGACAGATGCAAAAGGATTACTGAATCCTATTCCAGTATGATCGAGAACTGACAGATGATTAGCCGTGTGGTGACAGTGCATTTTGGACCATTTTCACTGGGAGGACGGGATGTAGCCATTGACAATGGTGATACCCTACATAAAGCTTGCCATAGAAAGGAGTATGAAGGATTGGATGAAAGCAGTAGGAAAGCAGAGATTCAGAAGGAACTAAGCATCTCCATACGCTTATCTGAAATTCTCACCATTGAATTACATAAGTATCTCTATCTTTATTTTATATTTTATTTATCTTTTAATTATCAAATCTCCATAACCAATTGAATCTGCCTGACTGAGATTTACAAGGTGACCATAGCTTGCTTCAAGCCGACAATCTCCATGGGATCGACCCTTACTCACGTAAGGTTTATTACTTGGACGACCCAGTGCACTTGCTGGTTAATTGTGCAAAGTTGTGACAAAGAACTAAGATTATGAACGTGCGTATTAAGTTTTTAGCGCCGTTACCAAGGAATGAACGATCACGATTTTGCCACACCAAGTTTTTGGCACCGTTGCTGGGGATTGTTCGAGTTTGGACAACTGACGGTTCATCTTGTTGCTCAGATTAGGTAATTTTATTTTAATTTTAAGCTTTTTGTTTTTATTATTTTTTATTTTCGAAAAATTTTCAAAAAAAAATTTAATAAATTATTCTATGTTCTTCAAAATTTTAAAGAAGGAATTCTAGAGTTTCTTCATGATCTGTTGAAGCCTGGTTGGCTGTCAAGTCATGTCTAATTTTTTTGGACTGAGGCTTCCACTTATCATGGCAAGAGTCCTTGGACTTTCATCTAATCATCTGTTATATGCCTGATTTGTATCTGCTGAAGCTTGGTTGGCCATTGGCCATGTCTAGTGTTTTGGACCGGAGCTTTCACTGAAAGCTTGGCTGGCTAGTAAGCCATGTCTAATTCCTGGACCGGAGCTTTAGACTAACATTGCATGATTCCTGGAATTCTTATTAAAAATTTTGAAATCCTCATTTTTCTTCTTCCAATTAATTTTTGAAAAAATAAAAAAAAATTTATAAAATCAAAAATAATTTGATGTTCCTTGTTTGAGTCTAGTGTCAAATTGTAAGTTTGGTGTCAATTGCATGCTTTTAATTTTTCTTTAAAATTTCGAAAACTCATGCATGTGTTCTTCATGATCTTCAAGTTGTTCTTGATGATCTTCTTTGTTTGATCTTTGCAATTTTATGTTTTATGTCTTTTCTTGTTTTTCATATGCATTTTCAATTTGTTAGTGTCTTAACATTAAAAATTTCTAAGTTTGGTGTCTTGCATATTTTTCTTTTCTTAAATATTTTCAAAAATAAGTTCTTGGTGTTCATCTTGACATTCAAAGTGTTCTTGGTGTTCATCTTGACATTCAAAGTGTTCTTGCATGCATCATGTGTTTTGATTCATAATTTTCATGTTTTGAGTCTTTTGGTTGTTTTTCGCTTTCATCATTAAAAATTCAAAAATAAAAAAATATCTTTCCCTTTTTCTTCTCATAAAATTCGAAAATTTGAGTTGACATTTTCAAAAATTTTTAAAATCTAGTTGTTTCTTATGAGTCAAATCAAATTTTCAATTTAAAAATTCTATCTTTTTCAAATCTTTTTCAAAAATCAAATCTTTTTTCATTTTTTCTTTCATATTTTCGAAAACTTTAAATTTTGATCTTCAAAATCTTTTTTTTATTTCCATTCCATATTTTCAAAATTAATGCTAACAATTAATGTGATTGATTAAAAAATTTTAAAGTTTGTTACTTGCCTAGTAAGAAAGGTTCAATCTTTAAATTTTTAAATCATATATTTTTGTTTCTTGTTAGTCAAGTAATCAACTTTAATTTTCAAAATCAAATCTTTTTAAATTTCTTTTTCAAATCTTTTTTTCAAAATAAATTTCAATCACATCTTTTTCAAAATCAATTTCAAAATCTTTTCTAACTTCTTATCTTTTCAAAATTAATTTTCAAATCTTTTTCAAATTAATCTTATCTTGTTTGATTCTTATCTTTTTCAAAATCACCTAACTAATTTTCCCTCTTTAATTTTCGAAAACTCTTTCCCACTTTTTCAAAGTTCCTTTTTAATTAACTTTTGTTTTAAAATTCTAATTTAATTTAATTTCATTTTTTTAAAAAACTTTCGAATTTTAATTTTAATTTTAAATTAAAAACAAAAATATTTTTCTTTTCTTTTCAATTATTTTCGAAAATTCTTCCCTCTCACCTCCTCCTAATTATTTATTTATCTACTAACGCTTCTCTTCTTCTTAAAAATTCGAACCCTCTCCCTCTTTTTGTGTTTGAATTCTTTTTCTTCTCTTCTACTCACATAAAGGAACCTCTCTACTGTGGCAAAGAGGATCCCTATTATTTTCTGTTCCCTTCTTTTTCATATGAGCAGGAGCAAGGACAAGAACATTCTTGTTGAAGCTGATCCTGAACCTGGAAGGACTCTGAAGAGGAAGCTAAGGGAAGCTAAAGCACAACTCTCTGGAGAAAATCTGACAGAAATTTTCGAAAAAGAAGGAGACATGGCCGAAAATAATAACAATGCAAGGAAGATGCTTGGTGACTTTACTGCACCAAATTCCAATTTACATGGAAGAAGCATCTCAATCCCTGCCATTGAAGCAAACAATTTTGAGCTAAAGCCTCAATTAGTTTCTCTGATGCAACAGAACTGCAAGTTTCATGGACTTCCATCAGAAGATCCTTTTCAGTTCTTAACTGAATTCTTGCAGATCTGTGATACTGTTAAGACCAATGGGGTTGACTCCGAGGTCTACAGGCTTATGCTTTTCCAGTTTGCTGTAAGAGACAGAGCTAGAATATGGTTGGACTCTCAACCTAAGGATAGCCTGAACTCTTGGGATAAGCTGGTCACGGCTTTCTTAGCCAAGTTCTTTCCTCTTCAAAAGCTTAGCAGGCTTAGAGTGGATGTTCAAACCTTCAAACAGAATGAAGGTGAATCCCTCTATGAAGCTTGGGAGATATACAAGCAACTGACCAAAAAGTATCCTTCTGACATGCTTTCAGAATGGACCATCCTGGATATATTCTATGATGGTCTGTCTGAATTATCTAAGATGTCATTGGACCATTCTACAGGTGGATCCATTCACCTAAAGAAAACACCTGCAGAAGCTCAAGAACTCATTGACATGGTTACAAATAACTAGTTCATGTACACTTCTGAAAGGAATCCTGTGAGTAATGGAACGCCTCAGAGGAAGGGAGTTCTTGAAATTGATACTCTGAATGCCATATTGGCTCAGAATAAAATATTGACTCAGCAAGTCAATATAATTTCTCAGAGTCTGAATGGATTGCAAGCTGCATCCAACAGTACTCAAGAGGCATCTTCTGAAGAAAAAGCTTATGATCCTGAGAACCCTGCAATAGCAGAGGTGAATTACATGGCGAAACCCTATGGAAATACCTATAATCCCTCATGGAGAAATCATCCAAATTTCTCATGGAAGGATCAACAAAAGCCTCAACAAGGCTTTAATAATGGTGGAAGAAATAGGTTTAGCAATAGCAAGCCTTTTCCATCATCTACTCAGCAACAAATAGAGAATTCTAAGCAGAATCCATCTAGCTTAGCAAATTTAGTCTCTGATCTATCTAAGGCCACTCTAAGTTTCATGAATGAAACAAGGTCCTCCATTAGAAATTTGGAGGCACAAGTGGGCCATCTAAGTAAAAGAGTCACTGAAACTCCTCCTAGTACTCTCCCAAGCAATACAGAAGAGAATCCAAAAAGAGAGTGCAAGGCCATTGATGAGCGGATAATTTATACGCTTTTTGGCATTGTTTTTAGTATGTTTTTAGTACATTTTAGTTATTTTTTATTATATTTTTATTAGTTTTTAAATAAAAATCACTTTTCTGGGCTTTACTATGAGTTTTTGTGTTTTTCTGTGATTTCAGGTATTTTCTGGCTGAAATTGAGGGACCTGAGCAAAAATCTAATTCAGAGGCTGAAAAAAGACTGCAGATGCTGTTGGATTCTGACCTCCCTACACTCGAAGTAGATTTTCTGGAGTTACAGAAACCCAATTGGTGCGCTCTCAATTGTGTTGGAAAGTAGACATCTTGAGCTTTCCAGCAATATATAATAGTCCATACTTTGCTCGAGATTTGATGGCCCAAACAGGCGTTCCAAGTCAGCCAAGAATTCTGGCGTTTAACTCCAGAACTGGCACAAAAGCTGGAGTTAAACGCCCAAACTGGCATAAAAGCTGGCGTTTAACTCCAAGAAATGTCTCTACACATGAAAGCTTCAATGCTCAGCCCAAGCACACACCAAGTGGGCCCCGGAAGTGGAATTTTACAATAAACACCCTAGCTTACTCATTTTCTGTAACCCTAGGTCACTAGTTTACTATAAATACTACTTTCAGTGATTCATATTGTACCTCATGACACTTTACACGTTTCTTATTGTATTCTCTATGGCATGAGTCTCTAAACCCCATTGTTGGGGGTGAGGAGCTCTGCTGTTCTTTATGAATTAATGCAATTACTACTGTTTTCCATTCTATCACGCTTGCTTCTATTCTAAGATATTCATTCGTACTTCAACCTGATGAATGTGATGATCCGTGACACTCATCATCATTCTCACCTATGAACGCGTGCCTGACAACCAGCTCCGTTCTACCTTAGATTGAATGCATATCTCTTAGCCTCATGATTCAGATCAGAGTCTTCGTGGTATAAGCTAGAATTATTGGCGGCCATTCCTGAGATCCGGAACGTCTAAACCTTGTCTGTGGTATTCTGAGTAGGATCAGGGAAGGGATGGCTGTGACGAGCTTCAAACTCGCGATTGTTAGGCGTGTGACAGACGCAAAAGGATCAATGGATCCTATTCCAGCATGATCGAGAACCGACAGATGATTAGCCGTGCGGTGACAGCACATTTGGAACATTTTCACTGAGAGGACGGGAAGTAGCCATTGACAACGGTGATGCCCAACATAAAGCTTGCCATGGAAGGAGCCTTGCGTGCATGAAGAAGAAGATAGTAGGAAAGCAGAGATTCAGAAGACAAAGCATCTCCAAAGCCTCAACCTGTTCTTCATTACTGCATAACAAGTATTTATTTCATGTTCTTTTACTTTTTACAATTAAATATGAGAATTATTGATATCCTGACTAAGAGTTACAAGATAACCATAGCTTGCTTCAAGCCGACAATCTCCGTGGGATCGACCCTTACTCACGTAAGGTATTACTTGGACGACCCAGTGCACTTGCTGGTTAGTTGTGCGGAGTTGCAAAAGTGTGATTGTAATTTTGTGCACCAAGTTTTTGGCGCCGTTGCCGGGGATTGTTCGAGTTTGGACAACTGACCGTTTATCTTGTTGCTTAGATTAGGAATATTTTATTTTTATTGGTTTAGAGTCTTTTATTTGAGTTTAGTTTTATATTTTAAGTTTGGTGTCAATTGCATGCTTTTATTTTCTTTTAATTTTTCGAAATTGCATGTCCTCAGTTCTTTCTTGATTTTTAAAAATTCTAAGTTTGGTGTCTTCTTTGTGTTTTCCTTTAATTTTTCGAAAATTTTTGTTTGATTCTCTAAAAATTTTAAGTTTGGTGTGTTTTTGTGCTTTTATTTACTTAAAAATTTTTCAAAAATTTGTTCTTGGTGTTCATCTTGATCTTCAAAGTGTTCTTGGTATTCATCTTGACATTCAAAGTTTTCTTGTTTGTTCTCTGTGTTTTGATCTAAAATTTCTAAGTTTAGTGTCATTTTGTTGTTTTTCTCTTTCCGCATTAAAATTCAAAAATAAAAAAAATCCTTTCCTTATTTTACTCATAAATTTCGAATTTTGCATTAATTTAGTCAAAGATTTTCAAAATCATATCTTTTTTTAGTCAAGTTAATATTCTAATTTCAAAAATTGATATTTTCAAATCTTTTTCAAAAATAAAATCTTTTTAATTTCTTCAATCATATCTTTTTTTTTTAATTTGCAATCATAGCTTTTAAATCATATCTTTTTAATTGCTAATTTCAAAATCTTTTTTTAATTAATTAATTAATTTAGTTTTCAATTTGCTTTTATTTTATTTTATTTTATTTTTGTTTTCAAAATTTTATTTTATTTTCCATTTATTTTACTTATTATTTTCGGTTACTTTTAAACAAAAAAAAATATAATTCATATCAATTCCCTTTTCTCCATCATGGACATAAGTGGAAGTGAACAGTCTAGAAGGACTCTGGGGTCATATGCTAACCCCATTACAGCTGCATATGGGAGTAGCATCTGTATACCTCGCATCAAAGCAAGCAGCTTTGAGCTAAATCCTCAGCTCATTATCATGGTGCAGCAAAATTGCCAGTATTCCGGTCTTCCACAGGAAGAACCTATTGAGTTTCTGGCACAGTTCTTACAAATTGCTAACACAGTACGTGATAAAGAAGTGGATCAGGATGTCTACAGATTATTATTGTTTTCATTTGCTGTAAAAGATCAAGCTAAGAGATGGTTAAATAACCAACCCACATCAAGCATAAAAACATGGAGACAATTAACAGACAAATTTCTGAATCAATTTTACCCTCCAAGAAGGATGACACAGCTAAGGCTGGACATCCAAGGCTTTAAACAAGAGGATCATGAATCCCTTTATAATGCTTGGGAGAGGTACAAATGGATGCTGAGAAAATGCCCCTCTGAAATGTTTTCAGAGTGGGTACAGTTAGACATCTTCTACTATGGACTTACAGAAAAAGCTCAGATGTCCCTAGACCACTCAACTGGTGGATCTATACACATGAGAAAAACAATTGAAGAAGCTCAAGAGCTCATAGATATAGTTGCTAGAAATCAACATCTGTACTCAAATAGTGAGTCCTCCATAAAAGAAAAGGCTATGGCAGTAACTACTAATCCTAATCCTCAAGAACAGATTGTTGAACTTAATCAGCAATTACTCCTTATGACAAAATAATTAGCAGAATTCAAAGAGATGCTCCAAGATACTAAAAATGCTAACAAGAATATAGAAGCACAATTGAATCAGACAAGACAGCAGCTATCTAAACAGATAACAGAAGGTTGCCAAGCTGTCCAACTAAAGAGCGGGAAGACATTGAATAACTCAGCTCAAAGTAGCAAAAAAGTCAAGAAAGGAACAAATGACAGAGGATGACCAAACCACTGCCCAAAATCCCTCTGAGGACATTAAGAGCCCAGAGAGGAATAACTCTGGCATTCAAACGCCGGAAAGGGGGGGAAAAACTGGTGTTAAACGCCAAATAGATGCCCAAATCTGGTGTTCAAACGCCAGAAAAGGGTGGGAACCTGGTGTTAAACGCCCATTCAGCCCCCATTCCTGGCGTTTAAATGCCAATGAGGGATCAGACACCTGCAAGTGCTGATAGTAACCCCTCTAAGAAGGCTTCTCCAACCACTTCTGTAGGGAATAAACCTGCAGTAACTAAGGTTGAAGAATATAAAGCCAAGATGCCTTATCCTCAGAAGCTCCGCCAAGCAGAACAGGATAAACAATTTGCCCGCTTTGCAGACTATCTCAGGACTCTTGAAATAAAGATCCCGTTTGCAGAGGTACTTGAGCAAATACCCTCTTATGCTAAGTTCATGAAAGAGATCTTAAGTCATAAGAAGGATTGGAGAGAAACTGAAAAAGTGTTTCTCACTGAAGAATGCAGTGCAGTCATTCTGAAAAGCTTACCAGAGAAGCTTCAAGATCCAGGAAACTTTATGATACCATGCACATTAGAGGGTGCTTGTACCAAGACAGCCCTATGTGACCTTGGAGCAAGTATTAACCTAATACCTGCATCTACTATTAGAAAGCTTGGCTTGACTGAAGAAGTCAAACCAACCCGGATATGTCTTCAAATTGCTGATGGCTCCATTAAATATCCATCAGGCATCATTGAGGATATGATTGTCAAGGTTGGGCCATTTGCCTTTTCCACTGATTTTGTAGTGCTGGAAATAGAGGAGCACAAGAGTGCTACTCTCATTCTAGGAAGACCTTTCCTAGTAACTGGACGAACTCTTATTGATGTATAAAAAGGGGAAGTGACCCTGAGAGTCAATGAGGATGAGTTCAAGTTAAATGCTGTCAAAGCTATGCAGCATCCAGACACATCAAATGACTGCATGAGCACTGATATTATTGACTCTTTGGTGGAAGAGATCAATATGACTGAAAGTCTTGAATCAGAGTTAGAGGACATCTTTAAAGATGTTCAGCCTGATCTGGAGGAATCAGAGGAAATAAAAGAACCTCTGAAAATCCCTCAGGAAGAGGAGAAACCTCCTAAACCCGAGCTCAAACCACTACCACCATCCCTGAAATATGCATTTCTGGGAGAGGGTGACACTTTTCCAGTGATCATAAGCTCTGCTTTAAATTCACAGAAAGAGAAAGCACTAATTCAAGTGCTAAAGACACACAAGACAGCTCTTGGGTGGTCCATAAGTGATCTTAAGGGCATTAGCCCAGCAAGATGTATGCACAAGATCCTATTGGAGGATGATGCTAAGCCAGTGGTTCAACCACAGAGGCGGCTAAATCCAGCCATGAAGGAAGTGGTGCAGAAAGAGGTCACTAAGTTACTAGAGGTTGGGATTATTTATCCTATTTCTGATAGCCCCTGGGTGAGCCCTGTCCAAGTTATCCCCAAGAAGGGAGGCATGACAGTGGTTCATAATGAAAAGAATGAACTGGTTCCCACAAGAACAGTTACAGGGTGGCATATGTGTATTGATTACAGAAAGCTCAATACAGCCACCAGAAAGGATCATTTTCCTTTACCATTCATAGACCAAATGCTAGAAAGACTAGCAGGTCATGAATACTACTGCTTTTTGGATGGCTATTCATGCTACAACCAAATTGCAGTGGATCCTCAAGACCAAGAGAAAACAGTATTCACATGTCCATCTGGAGTATTTGCTTACAGAAGAATGTCTTTTGGTCTCTGCAATGCACCTGCAACCTTTCAGAGGTGCATGCTCTCTATTTTCTCTGATATGGTAGAGAAGTTCCTGGAAGTCTTCATGGATGACTTCTCAGTATTTGGAGACTCATTCAGCTCCTGTCTTGATCATCTAGCACTTGTCCTGAAAAGGTGCCAAGAAACTAACTTGGTCTTAACTGGGAAAAATGTCACTTTATGGTGACTGAAGGAATTGTCCTTGGGCACAAAATTTCAAGCAAGGGAATAGAGGTAGATCAAGCCAAGGTAGAGGTAATTGAAAAATTACCGCCACCTGCCAATGTAAAGGCAATCAGAAGCTTTCTGGGGCATGCAGGATTCTATAGGAGGTTCATAAAGGATTTTTCAAAAATTGCAAAACCTCTGAGCAACCTGCTAGCTGCTAACACACCATTTGTGTTTGACACAGAGTGTCCGCAGGCGTTTAAAACCCTGAAAGCCAAGCTGGTCACAGCACCAGTCATCTCTGCATCTGACTGGACATTACCATTCGAATTAATGTGTGATGCTAGTGACCATGCCATTGGTGCAGTGTTGGGACAAAGGCATTACAAGCTTCTGCACGTTATTTACTATGCCAGTCGTGTTCTAAATGACGCACAGAAGAATTACACAACCACAGAAAAAGAGCTGCTTGCAGTGGTTTATGCCATTGACAAGTTTAGATCCTATTTAGTAGGATCAAAAGTGATTGTGTACACTGACCATGCTGCTCTTAAATATCTACTCACAAAGCAGGATTCAAAACCCAGTCTCATAAGATGGGTGTTGCTTCTGCAAGAGTTTGATATAGAAATAAGATACAGAAAAGGGACAGAGAACCAGGTAGCTGATCACCTGTCCCGGTTAGAACTAGTGGCTGGGACGTCCCTTCCTTCCACTGAGATCTCTGAGACCTTTCTGGATGAGCAACTCTTTGCCATTCAGGAGGCACCATGGTTTGCAGACATTGCAAATTATAAAGCTGTGAGGTTCATACCCCAGGAGTACAGCAGGATGCAAAAGAAAAAACTAATTTCTGATGCAAAGTACTACTTATGGGATGAACCATATCTCTTTAAGAGATGCACTGACGGAATGATCCGCAGATGCGTCCCTAGAGAGGAGGCACAGAAGATCCTGTGGCATTTCCATGGATCACAGTATGGAGGACATTTCGGAAGTGAGCGAACAGCCACTAAAGTCCTCCAATGTGGCTTCTATTGGCCTACTCTCTATAGAGATGCCCGAGAGTTTGTGCGTAACTGTGACAGTTGCCAAAGAGCTGGTAACTTGCCTCATGGTTATGCCATGCCTCAACAAGGGATCTTAGAGATTGAGTTGTTTGATGTATGGGGTATTGACTTCATGGGTCCTTTCCCACCATCATACTCAAACACTTACATTCTGGTGGCAGTAGGCTACGTATCTAAATGGGTGGAAGCAATTGCCACACCCACTAATGATACCAAGACTGTGCTGAAGTTCCTCTAGAAACATATTTTCAACATATTTGGTGTTCCCAGAGTACTAATCAGTGATGGGGGAACCCATTTCTGCAATAAACAGCTTTATTCTGCTATGGTTCGATATGGAATTAGCCACAAAGTAGCAACTCCGTATCATCCACAGACAAATGGGCAGGCTGAAGTCTCTAATAGAGAACTAAAAAGAATCCTGGAACGGACTGTAATTGCCCGTAGAAAGGATTGGGCAAAGAGCTTGGATGATGCTCTGTGGGCATACAGAACAGCATTCAAGACTCCTATAGGAACCTCTCCATACTAGCTTGTGTATGGTAAGGCTTGTCATCTGCCCGTGGAACTGGAACATAAAGCCTACTGGGCAACCAGATTCCTAAACATGGATGCTAAGTTAGCTGGCGAGAAAAAATTACTCCAGCTAAATGAGCTGGAAGAGTTCAGACTCAATGCTTTTGAAAATGCAAAAAATTATAAAGAAAAAGCAAAAAAGTGGCATGACAAGAAATTGTCATCCAGAGTCTTTGAGCTAGGACAAAAAGTTCTACTATTTAACTCTAGGCTCAGATTATTCCCTGGGAAATTAAAATCCCGGTGGAGGGGACCATATGTGATTACAGGAGTGTCACCATATGGATATGTTGAGCTTCAAGATATTGATTCTGACAAAAAGTTCATTGTCAATGGACAGAGAATCAAACATTATCTTGAAAGCAATTTTAAGCAAGAATGCTCAAAACTGAGGCTTGAATGAAGCTCAGTAAAGGTCCAGCTAAAGACAATAAAGAAGTGCTTGCTGGGAGGCAACCCAGCCATTAGCAAGTTATTTATTTTAAATTAATACTTGTAGAGGCTTGATATACATTTTCATCAAAGGTTAATCATCAAAAATGAAGGAATTTATAGAGTTACAGAAGGATTCAGTGCAAAAAGCAGAGAAAAGGAGCTTGCTGGCAAGAAAACGCCAGTAAGGGGCATTTTGGGTGTTAAACGCCAGAATGGGTATCATTCTGGGCGTTCAGCAAAACACCGAGTGATAAAGGAGTTTCTGGTGTTTAACGCCAGCCACGGTACCTGGCTGGGGGTTAAACGCTCATAATGGCCAACAACTGGGCGTTAAACGCCAGAATGGATACCATTCTGGGCGTTTAACACCAAAAAGGCAGGGGGAGGAGATTTTGTTTCCAACTTGAAATTTTTTCAAATTTTCATGTTTTGACTCATAATTTTCTGCATAAACATGTTTCAAACTTTCATCATTCACCCTCAATTTTCATCATTCAATAATTTTCTAAATTATTTTTCAAATTTCTTTCAAATCCTTTCCAAATCTTCTTCAAAAACTCAAATATCTTCTCAAATTCTTTCCATATCTTTTCATATCTCTCTCAAATTTTTTGAAAGCCATCCCCTCCTCCTATAAAAATAATTTTGGCCATCCCCTCCTCTACACCATTTGAATTTACCTCTTCTCCTCTCTCTCCCCTTTCCCTTCTTTTGCTTGAGGACAAGCAAACCTCTAAGTTTGGTGTGCTTTTCCATGATCACTGAGCTAAGACTCATCAAGATCATGGCACCTAAGGGAAAACAAACCAAATCAAGAGGCAAGAAAGAGAATACTTCAAAGAGTCTTTAGAATCAAGAGAGGTTCCTAACCAAAGAACATGCAGACTATTACTACAAAATAATGGGTCTGAGGTCAGTGATCCCGAAAGTTAAATTCAATCTGAAAGAAGATGAATATCCGGAGATCCAAGAGCAAATTTGAAACAGAGGATGGAAAATTCTAGCCAATCCTAACACAAAGGTTGGAAGAAACATGGTTCAGAAATTCTACTCAAATCTGTGGCTGACAGATAAGCAGAGAATGACTGGAACCGCTTTTTATACCTACAGAACCATGGTCAGAGGAAGAATTATTTGCTTCCATCTGGACAAAATAAGAGAGGTCTTCAAACTACCTCAACTACAAGATGATCCTGAATCCTTTAATAGGAGAATGGTGAGAGTAGATAAGGGGTTGGATTAAGTGCCTCCCTAGAACTAAGTGGATAACCAATTCCAAAGGTGTCCCAAACCAACTCAAGAGAGGAGATCTCAAACCAGTTGCAAGAGGCTGGCTGGACTTCATTGGGCGTTCTATATTGCCTACTAGCAACCGCTCTGAGGTCACTGTCAAAAGAGCAGTGATGATTCATTGTATTATGCTTGGAAAAGAAGTGGAGATTCATCATCTGATTTCTTGTGAGATTTACACAATTGCAAACAAGAACTCCACTGAAGCCAAACTGGCCTACCCAAGCTTAATTTCTCTGCTATGTAAAGATGCTGGGGTGAGGATGGGAGTAGATGAATTCATCCCAATTGAACACCCAATCACCAAGAAGTCAATGGAAGGACAAGTGCAAGACAACTCCATCAAAAAGAGGGCGCAGGAGTTCCTCCCAGAAATTCCTGAAATTGACTACTGGACCCGCTTAGAAGCATCTGTTACCAAGCTGCAGGAAGCTATAGAACAACTTAAGGAAGAACAGCAGAATCAAAACTGCATGCTCTGCAAGCTGCTGAAGGAACAGGAGAAGCAGGGGCGTGAGCTACAGGAGCTGAAGTGCCAGAAGCTCTCCCTTGAAGGACCAAGCACCCCACAAAAAGAGGGAGCATCCACTTCTCAAAATCAAGGTTGTTGAGTCCTAACTCTGTGATAACCTTTATTATTAAGAGTCTATTTTAAGAGTCATTTATTTTTCTGCTTTTAATTTTCTGTCTTCTATTATTATGGGTCTGCCTTTATATTTATTTTTGAGTCTTATTTTTATTCCATAATTAATAAAATTAAAGTTTATGTCTTAAAGCTATGAATGTCCTATGAATCCATCACCTTTCTTAAAAGGAAAATGTTCTTAATTGAAAAAGAAAAAGAAATACATGAATTTTGAATTTTAAAACAGTTTAATTATTTTGATGTGGTGGCAATACTATTGTCTTTCTGAATGAATGCTTGAACAGTGCATATTTTTGAATTTGATTGTTTATGAATGTTAAAATTGTTGGCTCTTGAAAGAATGAAAGAAAAAGGAGAAATGTTATTTGATAATTTGAAAAATCATAAAATTGATTCTTGAAGCAAGAAAAAGCAGTGAATAGAAAGCTTGCAAAAAAAAAAGAAAGAGAAAAGCAAGCAGAAAAAGCCAATACCCCTTTAAACCAAAAGGCAAGGGTGATAAAAAGGATCCAAGGCTTTGAGCATCAGTGGATAGGAGGGCCCACAGGAATAAAATCCTGGCCTAAGCGGCTAAACCAAGCTGTCCCTAACCATGTGCTTGTGGCGTGAAGGTGTCAAGTGAAAACTTGAGACTGAGCGGTTAAAGTCGTGGTCCAAAGCAAAAAGAGTGTGCTTAAGAACTCTGGACACCTCTAATTGGGGACTCTAGCAAAGCTGAGTCACAATCTGAAAAGGTTCACCCAGTTATGTGTCTGTGGCATTTATGTATCCGGTGGTAATACTGGAAAACAAAGTGCTTAGGGTCACGGCCAAGACTCATAAAGTAGCTGTGTTCAAGAATCAACATACTTAACTAGGAGAATCAATAACACTATCTGGATTCTGAGTTCCTATAGAAGCCAATCATTCTGAACTTCAAAGGATAAAGTGAGATGCCAAAACTGTTCAGAGGCAAAAAGCTAAAAGCCCCGCTCATCTAATTAATACTGATCTTCATAGATGTTTTTGGAGTTTATTGTATATTATCTTCTTTTTATCCTATTTGATTTTTAGTTGCTTGGGGACAAGCAACAATTTAAGTTTGGTGTTGTGATGAGCGGATAATTTATACGCTTTTTGGCATTATTTTTAGTATGTTTTTAGTACATTTTAGTTAGTTTTTATTATGTTTTTATTATTTTTTAAATAAAAATTACTTTTCTAGGTTTTACTATGAGTTTGTATGTTTTTCTGTGATTTCAGGTATTTTCTAGCTGAAATTGAGGGACCTGAGCAAAAATCTGATTTAGAGGCTGAAAAAAGACTGTAGATGCTGTTGGATTCTGACCTCCCTGCACTCGAAGTGGATTTTCTGGAGCTACAGAAGCCCAATTGGCACGCTCTCAATTGCGTTGGAAAGTAGACATTCTGGGCTTTCCAGCAATATATAATAGTCTATACTTTGCCCGATATTTGATGGTCCAAACAGGCGTTCCAAGTCAGCTCAAGAATTCTGGCATTTAACTCCAGAACTGGTACAAAAGCTGGAGTTAAACGCCCAAACTGGCATAAAAGCTGGCGTTTAACTCCAAGAAATGTCTCTACACATGAAAGCTTTAATGTTCAGCCCAAGCACACACCAAGTGGGCCCCAGAAGTGGAATTTTACAATAAACACCCTAGCTTACTCATTTTCTGTAACCCTAGGTCACTAGTTTACTATAAATACTACTTTCAGTGATTCATATTGTACGTCATGACACTTTACACATTTCTTATTGTATTCTCTACGGCATGATTCTCTAAACCCCATTGTTGGGGGTGAGGAGCTCTGCTTTTCTTCATGAATTAATGCAATTACTACTGTTTTCCATTCTATCACGCAAAAGTGTGATTGTACGACCTAGTGCAAAAACTTGGACGACCTAGTGCACTTGCTGGTTAGTTGTGCGGAGTTGCAAAAGTGTGATTGTAATTTTATGCACCAGCCATAACCTTACATGGTGTGGCCGAACCCAGAGAGGAGGAGAAGGACGTGAATCCTAGTGAGGAAGACCTCCTGGGACATTCACTGACCAATAAGGAGTATCCCTTTGAGGAACCAAAGGAATCTGAGGCTCATCTAGAGACCATAGAGATTCCATTAAACCTCCTTTTACCATTCATGAGCTCTGATGACTATTCTTCCTCTGAAGAGGATGAAGACATCAGTGAAGAGCAGGTTGCTAAATATCTAGGAGCCATCATGAAGTTGAATGCTAGTTTATTTGGTAATGATACTTGGGAGGATGAACCTCCCTTGCTCACCAACGAACTGAATGCATTGGATAAGCATCAGTTACCTCAAAAGAAATAGGATCCTGGTAAATTCCTAATTCCCTGTAACATAGGCACCATGACCTTTGAGAAGGCTCTGTGTGACCTGGGATCAGGAATAAACTTAATGCCACTCTCTGTAATGGAGAAACTTGGGATCTTTGAGGTGCAAGCTACCAGAATCTCATTAGAGATGGCAGACAACTCAAGAAAACAGGCTTATGGACAAGTAGAGGACGTGTTAGTAAAGGTTGAAGGCCTTTACATCCCTGCTGATTTCATAATCCTAGACACTGGGAAGGATGAGGATGAATCCATCATCCTTGAAAGACCCTTCCTAGCCACAGCAAAAGTTGTGATTGATATGGATAGAGGAGAGTTGGTCCTGCAACCAAATAAGGACAACCTTGTGTTTAAAACTCAAGGATCTCCTTCTGTAACCATGGAGAGTAAGCATGAAAAGCTTCTCTCTGCAGAGTCAACCAAAGCCCCCACAGTCAAACTTTAAGTTTGGTGTTGGGAGGCCACAACCAAACTCTAAGTTTGGTGTTGAACCCCCACATTCAAACTCTAAGTTTGGTGTTGGGAGGTTCCAACACTGCTTTGAACATCTGTGAGGCTCCATGAGAGCTCACTATCAAGCTATTGACATTAAAGAAGCGCTTGTTGGGAGGCAACCCAATGTTATTTAATTATATCCATTTATTTTCTATTGTTATTTTATGTTTTTCTAGGTTGATGATAATGTGGAGTCACAAAAACTACTGAAAAATCAAAAAACAAAATGAAAAATAGCTTTAAAAACAGCTCACCCTGGAGGAAGAACTTACTGGCGTTTAAACGCCAGTAAGAAGCATCAAACTGGCGTTTAACGCCAGAAAGAAGCATCAAGCTGGCGTTAAATGCCAGAAACAAGCACCAGACTGGTGTTTAACGCCAGAACAGAGCATGGAAATGGCGTTAAACGCCATAAATAAGCAGCAAGCTGGCGTTTAACGCCAGACATGCATACTAAGGGCGTTTTACACGCCTAATTGGAGCAGGGATGTTAAGTCCTTGATCCCACTGGATCTGTGGACCCCACAGGATCTCCACCTTTTCTTCTCTCCTCTTCATACCTTTTCATAACTCTCTTCCACAAATACCCTTCACCAATCACCTCAATCACTCTTCCCCATCACCTCTTCACCATTCACATCCATCCTCTCTTCCCCAAAAACCCCACCTACCTCCAAATTTCAAACTCTTTTCCCTCCCAAACCCAACCCTAATGGCCGAACCCTAAACCTTCCCCCACTCCTATATAAACCCCTCATTCCTTCTTTATTTTCACACAACACAACCCTTTCTTCTTTCCCTTGGCCGAATACACACCTCTCTCCCTCTCCTCCATTTTTCTTCTTCTTCTCCTTCTTTCTTTCTTCTTTTGTTCGGGGACGAGCAAACATTTTAAGTTTGGTGTGGTAAAAGCATTACTTTTTGTTTATCCATAACCATTAATGGCATCTAAGGCCAGAGAAACCTCAAGAAAGAGGAAAGGGAAGGCAATTGCTTCCACCTCTGAGTCATGGGAGATGGAGAGATTCATCTCAAAGATCCATCAAGACCACTTCTATGAAGTTGTGGCCAAGAAGAAAGTGATCCTTGATGTTCCTTTCACGCTAAAAAAGAATGAGTATCCGGAGATCCGACATGAGATCCGAAGAAGAGGTTGGAAAGTTCTCACCAACCCCATTCAACAAGTCGGGATCTTAATGGTTCAAGAGTTTTATGCAAACGCATGGATCACTAGGAACCATGATCAAAGTGTGAACCCGAATCCAAAGAATTGGCTTACAATGGTTCGGGGGAATTACTTAGATTTTAGTTCGGAAAATGTAAGGTTGGCGTTCAACTTGCCAATGATGCAAGAAAACGCACGCCCCTACACTAGAAGGGTCAACTTTGATCAAAGGTTGGACCAAGTTCTCATGGACATATGTGTGGAAGGTGCTCAATGGAAAGTTGACTCAAGAGGCAAGTCGGTTCAATTGAGAAGACTGGACCTTAAGCTTGTAGCTAGAGGATGGTTGGAGTTTATTCAATGCTCAATCATTCCTACTAGCAACCGGTCTGAAGTTACTATAGACCGGGCCATCATGATCCATAGTATCATGATTGGGGAGGAAGTAGAAGTTCATGAGATTATACCTCAAGAACTCTATAAGGTGGCTGACAAGTCTTCCACTTTGGCAAGGTTAGCATTTCCTCACCTCATTTGCCACCTCTGCAATTCGGCTAGAATTGACATAGAGGGAGACATCCTCATTGATGAGGACAAGCCCATCACTAAGAAAAGGATGGAACAAACAAGAGATCATGGACCTCAATAAGAGCATGAGGAAATTCCTCACTATAAAATCCCTGAGATGCCTCAAGGGATGCACTTCCCTCCATAAAACTATTGGGAACAAATCAATACTTTCCTAGGAGAATTAAGTTCCAACATGGAACAACTAAGGATGGAGCACCAAGAGCACTCCATCATCCTCCATGAGATTAGAGAAGATCAAAAAGCTATGAGGGAGGAGCAACAAAGACAAGGAAGAGACATAGAGGAGCTCAAGAGCACCACTGGTTCTTCAAGAAGAGGAAGACGCCACCCTCACTAAGGTGGACCCGTTCCTTAATCTCCTTGTTCTTATTTTCCTGTTTTTCGTTTACTATGCTTTATGTTTTATTTATGTTTGTGTCTTTACTATATGATCGTTAGTGTTTAAGTGTCTATGTCTTAAAGCTATGAATGTCCTATGAATCCATCACCTCTCTTAAATGAAAACTGTTCTAAAAATAAAAAAACAAGAAGTACATGGTTTCGAATTCATCCTTGAAACTAGTTTAATTATTTTGATGTGGTGACAATACTTTTTATTTTCTGAATGAATGCTTGAATAATGCATATGTCTTTTGATATTGTGGTTTATGAATGTTAAATATGTTGGCTCTTGAAAGAATGATGAAAAAGGAGAAATGTTATTGATAATCTGAAAAATCATAAAATTGATTCTTGAAGCAAGAAAAAGCAGTGAATACAAAAGCTTGTGAAAAAAAAGAGAAGAGAAAAGAAAAAAAAGAAAGAAAAAAAAGAAAAAGCAAGCAGAAAAAGCCAAGAGCTCTTTAAACCAAAAGGCAAGAGCAAAAAGCCAATAGCCCTTAAAACCAAAAGGCAAGGGTAATAAAAAGGATCCAAGGCTTTGAGCATCAGTGGATAGGAGGGCCTAAAGGAATAAAATCCTGGCCTAAGCGGCTAAACCAAGCTGTCCCTAACCATGTGCTTGTGGCGTGAAGGTGTCAAGTGAAAACTTGAGACTGAGCGGTTAAAGTCAAGGTCTAAAGCAAAAAAAGAGTGTGCTTAAGAACCCTGGACACCTCTAATTGGGGACTTTAGCAAAGCTGAGTCACAATCTGAAAAGGTTCACCCAGTTATGTGTCTGTGGCATGTATGTATCCGGTGGTAATACTGGAAAACAAAGTGCTTAGGGCCACGGCCAAGACTCATAAAGTAGCTGTGTTCAAGAATCAACATACTGAACTAGGAGAATCAATAACACTATCTGAAATCTAAGTTCCTATAGATGCCAATCATTCTGAACTTCAATGGATAAAGTGAGATGCCAAAACTATTCAAGAGGCAAAAAGCTACTAGTCCCGCTCATTTGATTGGAGCTAAGTTTCATTGATATTTTGGAATTTATAGTATATTCTCTTCTTTTTATCCTATTTGATTTTCAGTTGCTTGGGGACAAGCAACAATTTAAGTTTGGTGTTGTGATGAGCGGATAATTTATACGCTTTTTGGCAATGTTTTTACATAGTTTTTAGTATGATTTAGTTAGTTTTTAGTATATTTTTATTAGTTTTTAAATAAAAATCACATTTCTAGACTTTACTATGAGTTTGTGTTTTTCTGTGATTTCAGGTATTTTCTGGCGGAAATTGAGGGACCTGAGCAAAAATCTGATTCAGAGGCTAAAGAAGGACTGCAGATGCTGTTGGATTTTGACCTCCCTTCACTCAAAGTAGATTTTCTGGAGCTACAGGAGTCCAAATAGCGCGCTCTCAATTGAGTTGAAAAGTAGACATCTAGGGCTTTCCAGCAATATATAATAGTCCATTCTTTGCTTGAGTTTAGACGATGCAAACTGGCGTTCAATGCCAGCTCTCTGCCCTATTCTGGAGTTAAATGCCAGAAACAGGTTGCAAAGCAGAGTTAAACGCCAGAAACAGGTTACAAACTGGCGTTTGACTCCAAGGAAGACCTCTACACGTGAAAGCTTCAATGCTCAGCCCAAGCACACACCAAATGGGCCTGAAAGTGGATTTCTGCATCATTTACTTATTTCTGTAACCCTAGTAACTAGTTTAGTATAAATAGAACTTTTTACTATTGTATTTATATCTTGGAAACTTTTGATCATCTTTGGAACGTTTTTCCTAAGACTTGGGGGCTGGCCTCACGGCCATGCCTGGACCTTGTTCTTATGTATTTTCAACGGTAGAGTTTCTACACATCATAGATTAAGGTGTGGAGCTCTACTGTTCCTCATGAATTAATGCAAAGTACTATTGTTTTTCTATTCAACTCAAGCCTATCTCTTCTCTAAGATATTCATTCGCACACAAGAACATGATGAATGTGATGATTATGTGACGCTCATCACCATTCTCACTTATGAACGCATGCTGACAAACACTTCCGTTCTACATGAAAACAAGCTTGAATGCATATCTCTTAGCCTCCTGATTGTGAGATCAGAGTCTTCGTGGTATAGGCTAGAATTATTGGCGGCCATTCTTAAGATTCGGAAAGTCTAAACCTTGTCTGTGGTATTCTGAGTAGGATCTGGGAAGGGATGGCTGTGACGAGCTTCAAACTCGCGAGTGCTAGGCGTAGTGACAGACGCAAAAGGATTACTGAATCCTATTCTAGTATGATCGAGAACCGACAGATGATTAGCCGTGCGGTGACAGCGTATTTTGGACCATTTTCACTGAGAGGACGGGATGTAGCCATTGACAACGGTGATTCCCTACATAAAGCTTGCCATAGAAAGGAGTATGAAGGATTGGATGAAAGCAGTAGGAAGCAGAGATTCAGAAGGAACTAAGCATCTCCATATGCTTATCTGAAATTCTCACCAACGAATTACATAAGTATCTCTATCTTTATTTTATATTTTATTTATCTTTTAATTATCAAATCTCCATAACCAATTGAATCTGCCTGACTGAGATTTACAAGGTGACCATAGCTTGCTTCAAGCCGACAATCTCCGTGGGATCGACCCTTACTCACGTAAGGTTTATTACTTGGACGACCCAGTGCACTTGCTGGCTAATTGTGCGAAGTTGTGACAAAGAACTAAGATTATGAACGTGCGTATTAAGTTTTTAGCGCTGTTACCAAGGAATGAACGATCACGATTTTGCATACCAATTTCCTTGCACTAATTTATACATTTGTTAAAATTAGGCCTTTTTGCTATACCGTATAAGATCTGATAGTATTGGTCAATATTAATAAACAACTTTTTATAGTTATACGGTCTTATCCATTCTTGAAGGTATATGTGATAACTGCTACATTGCTCATAGCATCTCTCGTTGTCTTTGAATAGATTGGCAGCAAGTCCTGACAAGAAGGTTGAACTTCTGTGTCAGATTTCTCTTCAAGTGCGCCATTACCATTTAGCTTTGAGCTTTAGGTTGTGGTGTATCAAATCATGCCAGCATTTCCGAGGAAGGACCATGATGCTGCTAACCAACATTTCTCATGAATTTTGGCATGGATGGTTGTTAGTCATTACTGCTAACTATGTGATATACCATGTATCCAGTGAGACATGTACCATATCCAGTCACCAATAGAGGTGATTAAATGAGCAGCTCCTACCACCTGTGAGTTTTAATTGTTGCCTTTTGGTGCTTTTGTGTTATCATGGTGACTGGTTGAATACTGGTTATTTAGATGTTCCTAGTTGAATACCTTACTAATTCTTTGCTTAGACAGAATTGAAGTTGAAACTAAGATTTAAAAGAAAGTCAGTGATTTTTATTATCCTTTTTATAATCTTTCTATTAAAGCTGGTTTTCAATTGATTAGGCAAAGAGAGCTGGTTAAAAGTTGAAGAGCCGAATTGTAGCGGAGCAATCCATACATAAATGGTCTCATATAATTGAGCGATTGAGAACTTTGCTTTATTCTCTTTGCTGTATTATTGTATTTCATGTGAGCTAGGCTCTATTTGTTTTCTTTTGATCATTAACTATGTGATAATCATTGATGTAACATAGATTTGTAGTATTTGTGTTGTTTGAATTTGTATTATACTTTATTACATTTCAAGAGAACTTTGTGTATAAATATTTAATTATATTGAATTTAATAAAATTCTTCATTTTGTAGTAATTAATTTTAGTATATTTATATTATGTAGTATAATAATAATAATTAATGATAAAATTTGAAATTTTAGAAAAATGATAGGTGGTTATTTCTAAAAGAGTGAGTGTAATTAAAAAATCTTAAGATTTTAGCGGCAATAGTAATGGCAACTAAAAGTGAATAATATTACAATTTTAAAATTATTTTTAGTGGCAATATAAATTGCCGGTAAAATGAGTTTTGGTGGCAATAGTAATGGCTACTAAAAGTGAATAATATTGAAATCTTAGAATTACTTTTGGTGGCCATATAAATTGCCAAAAAATGGCTGCTAAAAATTATATAGTTTTTGCGGCCATTAAAAAGGTCTTTACCGGCAAATGTTATAATTGCCACTAAAACCTTTTAGCGGCAAAGCATAAGACGGCTAATGTCTAATTGCCGGTAAATGTATTAGAGGCTATTTTTATTGCCGCTAAAAGCAAAATAAATGGCTGCTAAAAGTGATGTTTCTTGTAGTGAGCATACTCTGTGTGTGACTATGTGCTACTTAGGATATCAGACTGGTATGTGTAGCATACGTATTTTGTGAGCATGCATTTGGGACTTTAAAGCATTAAACTTGAGATATTGAGATTGATCACCTTAATATCAATTATTTGGTGTGAATAGGGACCAAATGTCGTCTCAAAGATCCGAGCGAGGTGGCCAGAGGGAAAATCTTAGGACGGAACCGATGTAAGGACCTCGAGATGGAAGCTCGGGTGCTGGTACAAGCAATGCGGGTCAATACTACAGGTCTATGACCCCTACTGACTTCCTCAGGAGTGGTTCACCTCAGTTTAATAGAAATGTCAATGCGTTGGAGGCTGATCGGTGGTTTCGAGATGTAGAGAGATTTTTGTACACTCAGCACGTTCCTGAAGTACAGTCAGTGGAAATAGTGACCCACATGATGGAGGGAGATGCTCAGAAATGGTGGCAGGAGTTATGTCATACTTTGCAGACAGAGTTAACATATGTTCCTTGGAATAGATTCAAGACGAAATTTTACGAGAAATATTTCTTGCATGCATTTTGCACTGCAAAGGAGTTGGAGTTAATGCAGCTGAAGCAAAAGAATATGTCGGTTGCTGACTATACCCGTGAATTCAACAACCTGTGCCGTCTCTCAAGAGTTTGTCAAGGAAATCCAGCTGACTATGAGGAGTGGAAGTGTGCTCAGTATGAGAAAGGACTTAGGAGAGACACATTTAACTACGTGTATCCGCAAAGGTTAACGAATTTCATTGAATTGGTTAAGAAAAGTCAATTTGCAGAAAATCACTCTATGAAGTGGGCGATGTTACAGGAAGGCTATGGAGAGACTGCTCCAGATGAGTCGCATAGAGCCGGGCTAGGTGAATGTTACGTGTAAGGTCCCACATCGGTTGGAGAGGGGAACGAAGCATGCCTTATAAGGGTGTGGATACCTCTCCCTAGCATGACGCATTTTGACGAGTGAGTGTGGGGGGCTTCGGCTAGTATCCCTATCGTCAAAGGCAAAACCGTGAGGCCTTGTGTGCCAAAGCGGACAATATCATGCTAGCGGGTGGTCTGGGCTATTACAGATGGTATCAGAGCCAGAACCCGGATCGATGTGCCAGCGAGGGCGCTGGACTCCCTTAGAGGGGTGGATTGTAAGGTCTCACATCGGTTGGAGAGGGAAACGAAGCATGCCTTATAAGGGTGTGGATACCTCTCCCTAGCATGACGCGTTTTGACGAGTGAGTGTGGGGGGCTTCGGCTAGCATCCCTATCGTCAAAGGCAAAACCGTGAGGCCTTGTGTGCCAAAGCGGACAATATCATGCTAGCGGGTGGTCTGGGCTGTTACATTATGAGTGCGGAAAACCGGGGCATATGGCTCGAGACTGTTCACATAGGAAACGCCGAAATGTAGCCGAATCCGATTCTCAGACTTGAGGTAACCATAAATTAGCCGTTAAATTTCGAACTTCCTTGCATATTATTAATATGTGATATTCATTCGTAATATATGACACACGTTGATAATTGAAAAGCCCAAGTCAACAACTGGTCGAAGGCTATTAGTTGTTAAGATGGAGTAACGTTTATTTAACTTAAAAGGGTGAATCGGTTCGGACTGGCGTTAGGTTTAAAATAGATAAGGGTTAGAGATGAAGATATTCCGAAAACTACTTTCAGGACATGTTATGGTCATTATGAGTATACAGTGATGCCTTTTGGATTGACTAATGCTCCGGCAGTATTCATGGATTATATGAACAGAATTTTCTAGTCGTACCTGGACAAGTTTGTTATTGTCTTTATTGATGATATTCTTGTCTACTCTAAGACTGGAGAGGAGCATGCTAATCACTTGCAAACTATGCCGTAAATTCTGAAAGACAGGAAGTTATATGCTAAGTTATCTAAATGCGAGTTTTAGAAGAGTAAGGTAAAGTTTCTCGATCATGTGGTGAGTAAGCAGAGAATAGCTGTGGATCCTGCTAGGATGGAAGCAATAATTAGTTGGGAAACAGAGATCAAGAGTTTCCTAGGTTTGGCGGGATATTATCACAGATTCATTAAGGGATTTTCACAGCTCGCCTTACCTTTAACTAAGTTGACTAGGAAGGATACGCCTTTTGTGTGGTCTCCGAAATGTGAAGAGAGCTTTCAAGAATTGAAGCACATATTGACTTCTGCGCCCGTGTTGATATTGCTTAAATCAAGTAAACCGTTTGAAGTGTACTGTGATGCATCAATTGAAGGGTTTGGGGTGCGTTTTAATGCAGTACCGGAATGTTGTGGCATACGCCTTACGACAATTAAGGCCGCATGAGATGAACTATCCAACACATGATTTGGAACTTGCTACTGTTGTATTTACTTCAAAGATTTGGAAGCACTATTTCTATGGTGTTAAGTTTCATGTCTTCTCGGACCATAAAAGTTTGAAGTATCTCTTTGAGTAGAAAGAGTTGAATATGCGTCAAAGGAGATGGATGGAGCTTCTAAAAGATTATGATTTTGAATTGAAGTATTATCCAGGAAAAGCAAACGTTGTGGCGGACGCCTTGAGTCGAAAATCTTTATATGCAGCTTGGACGATGCTACGGGAAGAAGAATTACTAAGAGAATTTCAAGGTTTGAATTTGGGAATTAGAGAAGAATCTGGAATTTTGTGCAAATTTCAAGTGAATTTAAATAAGAACTTCTGAAGGCTCATCGAAACAGTGAAGCGTTACGTAAGGTATTACCAGCAGTTGAACAGGGAAAATAGTGGAGAGTGTTAGAAGGATAGGATGGTTTGTGGAGGTTCAAGAACCGGATTGTTGTGCCAGATATTGGAGACCAGTGATAAACCCCAATTTTGTGGTTTATCTTGTGCTTATTTATTTTATCACCTTTTCCCACATTTATTCAATGAAATAGCATGGTTTTGTAATTCTCCCTTAATTTGTGCTTAAGTGTAAAAACATGCTTTTTAGGCCCTAAATTGGTGATTTTAATTCACTTTAATTCCATTCGATGCCTTGATGTGTTTGTTGAGTGATTTCAGGTTTATAAGGCAAGTATTGGATGGAAGAAATGAAGAGGAAAGCATGCAAGTAGAGAATTCATGAAGAAATGAGCTCAATGGAGAATTGAGGGCCACGCGCACGAGTCATGCACGCGTACGCGTGTATTGAAGATTCGCAATCCACACGCACGCGTCAAGCACGTATACGCGTGAGTAGAGGTTTTGCCAGCGACGTGCACGCGTCGATGTTCGCATGTGACCCACTTAAAGTAAAATCGCTGGGGGCGATTTCTGAGCTGCTGATGAGCGGATATTTTATACGCTTTTTGGGGTTAATTTCATATAGTTTTTAGTATGTTTTAGTTAGTTTTTAGTTTATTTTCATTAGTTTTTAGGAAAAAATCATATTTCTGGACTTTACTATGAGTTGTGTGTTTTTCTGTAATTTCAGGTATTTTTCTGGCTGAAATTGAGGGAGCTGAGCAAAAATCTGATTCAGGCTGATAAAGGACTGCTGATGCTGTTGGATTTTGACCTCCCTGCACTCAAAGTGGATTTTCTGGAGCTACAGAACTCGAAATAGCGTGCTTCCAATTGCGTTGGAAAGTAGACATCCAGGGCTTTCCAGAAATATATAATAGTCCATACTTTGCTCAAGGATAGACGACGTAAACTGGCGTTCAACGCCAGTTCTCTGCCCAATTCTGGCGTCCAGCGCCAGAAAAGGATTAAAAGTTGGAGTTCAACGCCAGAAATGGATCCAAACCTGGCGTTGAACGCCCAAAATGGCCTTATGCACGTGAATTGCTTAAGTCTCAGCCCCAGCACACATCAAGTGGGCCCCAGAAGTGGATCTCTGCACCATCTGTCATAGTCTACTCACTTTTTGTAAACCTAGGCTACTGGTTTAGTATTTAAACAACTTTTAGAGACTTATTTTATATCTCATGACATTTTTAGATCTAAACTTTGTACTCTTTGATGGCATGAGTCTCTAAACTCCATTGTTGGGGGTGAGGAGCTCTGCTGTATCTCGATGAATTAATGCAAGTATTTCTGTTTTCCATTCAAACATGCGTGTTCCTATCTAAGATATCCATTCGCGCCTAACTATGGAGAAGGTGATGATCAGTGACACTCATCACCTTCCTCAATCCATGAACGTGTGCCTGACAATCACCTCCGTTCTACATCAGATTGAATGAATATCTCTTAGATTCCTTAATCAGAATCTCCGTGGTATAAGCTAGATTGATGGCGGCATTCATGAGAATCCGGAAAGTCTAAACCTTGTCTGTGGTATTCCGAGTAGGATTCAGGGATTGAATGACTATGACGAGCTTCAAACTCGCGAGTGCTGGGCGTAGTGACAGACGCAAAAGGAGGGTGAATCCTATTCCAGCACGATCGGGAACCTCAGATGATTAGCCGTGCTGTGACAGAGCATTTGGATCATTTTCACAAGAGGAGGGGATGTAACCATTGACAACGGTGATGCCCCAACACACAGCTTGCCATAGAAGGACGTGCGTGCGTGAACCAGAGGACAGAGGAAAGCAGAGGTTCAGAAGACAAAGCATCTCCAAAACTCCAACATATTCTCCATTACTGCATAACAAGTAACCTTTAACCCATGCTCTCTTGTTCATTCGCAATTCAACTGATAAATATAATTGACTTCCTGACTAAGAATTGCAAAATAACCATAGATTGCTTCAAACCAACAATCTCCGTGGGATTCGACCCTTACTCACGTAAGGTATTACTTGGACGACCCAGTGCACTTGCTGGTTAGTGGTACGAGTTGTGAAAAGTGTGATTCACATTTCGTGCACCAAGTTTTTGGCGCCGTTGCCGGGGATTGTTCGTGTTTGAACAACTGAAGGTTTATTTTGTTTCTTATATTAGAAAAATTTTTCTTTTTGGTTTAGAGTCCCTTATTATTGTCGTGTTAGAATTTTAGAATCCTTATTTTCTTTTTAAAATCTTTTTCAAAAATAATTTTTCTATTAAATCCTGTGCCAAACTTTAAGTTTGGTGTTTTCTTGTTGGTTTTTCTGTGTTTTTCGAAAATTTTAAGTTTGGTGTTCTTGTGAGTCTGCAAAGTGTTCTTGAGTTTTCCTTGTGTCTTGATCTTAAAATTTTTAAGTTTGGTGTTCCTTGGTGTTTTTCTCTTTCCTCACTAAATTCAAAAATATCTTTTCTCTCTAATTTTAAAACAAATTTTCGAAAATCAATTTCAAAAAATTTTTTCAGATTTTTTTTAAAAAAAAATTAAAATCTTTTCCAAATCATATCTTTTTCAAAACTTCCTTACCACTTTCTCTCTCCTCATTTTTTCGAAAATCTTCACCTATTTTTATTTATTTTATTTTAACTTATTTTATTTTCGGAATAAATAAATAAATAAATAAATAAAAATAAAAATATTTTTTTTCTACATCATCTCCCTTTCTCCATCATGGACCTAAGCGGAAATGAACAGTCCAGGAGGACTCTGGGGTCATATTCTAACCCCTCTACTGTTTCATATGGGAGTAGCATCTGCATACCCTCCATTGGAGTCAGTAGCTTTGAGTTGAATCCTCAGCTCATTATCATGGTGCAGCAAAATTGCCAATATTCCGGTCTTCCACAGGAAGAACCTACAGAGTTTTTGGCACAGTTTCTACAGATTGCTGACACAGTACATGATAAAGAAATAGATCAGGATGTCTACAGACTATTACTGTTTCCATTTGCTGTAAAAGATCAAGCTAAGAGGTGGTTGAATAACCAACCTAAGGCCAGCATAAGGACATGGAAACAACTGACAGAAAAATTCCTGAATCAATACTTTCCCCCAAAACGGATGACACAGCTAAGGCTGGACATCCAAGGCTTTAAACAAGGAGATAGTGAATCTCTTTATGATGCCTGGGAGAGATACAGAGAGATGCTACGAAAATGCCCTTCTGAAATGTTTTCAGAGTGGGTTCAGTTAGACATCTTCTATTATGGGCTTGCTGAAGGAGCTCAGATGTCTCTAGATTACTCAGCTGGTGGATCTATCCACATGAGAAAGACAATTGAAGAGGCTCAAGAGCTCATTGATACAGTTGCCAGGAATCAGCATCTGTACCTAAGCAGTGACCCTTCCATGAAAGAAGAGGTTAAAACAGCAACTGCTGAACTCAGTCCTGTAAAACAAGCTGCTGAATTCAATAAGCAATTGGACTTTCTAACAAAGCAGTTGGCCGAATTCAAGGATAGACTACAAGAGACAAGGATGGCTAATATACATATGGACGAACAGTTTAAGCAAACAAAGCAGCAGCTGTCAAGGCAAATAACAGAAGAATGTCAAGCAGTTCAACTAAGAAGTGGGAAAACATTAAATACCCCACCTCAAGGTAACAAAAAGCTAAGAAACGAGCAAACCACCCAAAATTCACCTGAGGACAGTAAGAGCCCAGGGGAAAGTAATTCTGGAATTAAAACGCCAGAAATTTGGTGGAAAGCTGGCGCTGAACGCCTAGACCATGCTCAGGACTGGCGTTCAACGCCAGAAACAAGGCAGGACTGGCGTTCAACGCCAGAAATAGGCAAGAATCTGGCGTTGAACACCCAAAATGGGCAAGACCTGGCGCTGAACGCCCAAAATGGGCACAGTTCTGGCGTTCAGACGCCAGAAACAGACAATGAGTTGGCATCTCACGTCACTCCAGCTTCTAACTCTGGCACTCAATTGCCAGTGAGGGATCAGACACACACACGTGCTGATGACAACCCCTCTAAAAAGGCTTCTTCAACCACTTCTGTAGGCAATAAACCTACAGCAACTATGGTTGAAGAATATAAAGCCAAGATACCTTATCCTCAAAAACTCCGGAAAGAGGAGAAGGATAAGCAATTTGCTCGCTTTGCAGATTACCTCAGGACTCTTGAAATAAAGATTCCATTTGAAGAAGCACTTGAGCAAATACCTTCTTATGCCAAGTTTATGAAAGAGATCTTGAGTCATAAAAAGGATTGGAGAGAAACAGAAAGAGTTCTCCTCACTGAAGAATGCAGTGCAGTCATTCTGAAAAGCTTTCTTGAGAAGCTCAAAGATCCTGGGAGTTTTCTGATACCATGCATATTAGAAGGTCAATGCACCAAGACAGCTTTATGCGATCTTGGGGCAAGCATCAACCTAATACTTGCATCCACTATTAGAAAGCTTGGCTTAACTGAAGAAGTTAAACCAACCAGGATATGTCTCCAACTTGCTGATGGCTCCACTAAATACCTATCAGGCGTGATTGAAGACATGATTGTCAGAGTTGGGCCATTCGCCTTTCCCACTGACTTTGTTGTGTTGGAAATGGAGGAGCACAAGAGTGCTACTCTCATTCTAGGAAGACCCTTCCTAGCAACTGGACGATCCCTCATTGACGTCCAACAGGGGGAAATAACCCTGAGAGTCAATGATGATGAGTTTAAGTTGAACGCTGTCAAAGCTATGCAGCATCCTGACACATCAAAAGACTGCATGAAAGTTGATCTTATTGACTCTTTGGTAAAAGAGATCAACATGGCTGAGAGTCTTGAATCAGAGTTGGAAAACATCTTTAAAGATGTTCAGCCTGATTTAGAGGATTCAGAGGACATGAAAGAGCCTCTGAAAATTTTTTTGGAAGAAGAAAAACCTCCTAAACCCGAGCTCAAGCCATTACCACCATCCTTGAAATATGCATTTCTGGGAGAAGGTGACACTTTTCCAGTGATCATAAGCTCTGCCTTAAATTCACAGGAAGAGGAAGCACTTATTCAAGTGCTAAGGACACACAAGACAGCTCTTCGGTGGTCCATAGGTGACCTTAAGGGCATAAGCCCAGCTAGATGCATGCACAAAATCTTATTGGAGGATAATGCCACACCAGTGGTTCAACCACAGAGGCGGCTAAATCCAGCCATGAAGGAAGTGGTGCAGAAAGAGGTCACCAAATTACTAGAGGCTGGGATTATTTATCCTATTTCTGATAGCCCCTGGGTGAGCCCTGTCCAAGTTGTCCCAAAAAAGGGAGGCATGACAGTGATTCATAATGAAAAAAATGAACTGGTTCCTACAAGAACAGTTATAGGGTGGCGCATGTGTATTGACTACAGAAGGCTCAATACAGCCACCAGAAAGGATCATTTTCCTTTATCATTCATAGACCAGATGCTAGAAAGACTAGCAGGTCATGATTATTACTGCTTTTTGGACGGCTACTCAGGCTATAACCAGATTGCAGTAGATCCTCAAGATCAAGAGAAAACAGCATTCACATATCCATCTAGAGTGTTTGCTTATAGAAGGATGCCATTTGGGCTGTGTAATGCGCCTGCAACCTTCCAGAGATGCATGCTCTCTATTTTCTCTGATATGGTGGAAAAATTTCTGGAAGTCTTCATGGATGACTTCTCAGTATATGGAGACTCATTCAGCTCCTGTCTTGATCACCTGAAACTTGTTCTAAAAAGATGCCAAGAAACCAACCTAGTTTTAAACTGGGAAAAATGTTACTTCATGGTGACTGAAGGGATTGTTCTTGGGCATAAAATTTCAAACAAGAGAATAGAGGTGGATCAAGCAAAAATAGAGGTAATTGAAAAATTACCACCACCTGCCAATGTTAAGGCAATCAGAAGCTTTCTGGGGCACGCAGGATTCTATAGGAGGTTTATAAAGGATTTTTCAAAAATCGCAAAACCTCTAAGCAATCTGCTAGCTGCTAACACGCCATTTGTGTTTGACACAGAGTGCCTGCAGGCATTTGAAACGCTGAAAGCTAAGCTGGTCACAGCACCAGTCATTTCTGCACCAGACTGGACATTACCATTTGAGCTAATGTGTGATGCCAGTGATCACGCCATTGGTGCAGTGTTGGGACAGAGGCATGATAAGCTTCTGCACGTCATTTATTACGCCAGTCGCGTTCTAAATGATGCCCAGAAAAATTACACAACCACAGAAAAAGAATTACTTGCAGTGGTTTACGCCATTGACAAGTTCAGATCATACTTAGTAGGATCAAAAGTGATTGTGTATACTGATCATGCTGCTCTTAAATATCTACTCACAAAGCAGGATTCAAAACCCAGGCTCATCAGATGGGTGTTGCTTCTGCAAGAGTTTGATATAGAAATAAGAGACAGAAAAGGGACAGAGAACCAAGTGGCTGATCATCTATCCCGGATAGAGCCAGTAGAAGGGACGCCCCTCCCCTCTCTTGAGATCTCTGAGACTTTTCCAGATGAGCATTTATTTGCCATTCAGGAAACACCATGGTTTGCCGATATTGCAAACTATAAAGCTGCAAGGTTCATACCCAAGGAGTACAACAGGATATAAAAGAAAAAATTAATTACTGATGCAAAGTACTACTTGTGGGATGAACCTTATCTCTTTAAGAGATGTGCAGACGGAATAATCCGTAGGTGTGTGCCTAGAGAAGAAGCACAGAGGATCCTATGGCATTGCCACGGATCTCAATATGGAGGCCATTTCGGAGGTGAGCGAACAGCCACCAAGGTCCTCCAATGTGGTTTCTATTGGCCCACACTCTATAAAGATTCCCGAGAGTTTGTACGTAACTGTGACAGTTGCCAAAGAGCTGGTAATCTGCCTCATGGTTACGCCATGCCTCAACAAGGAATCTTGGAAATTGAGTTGTTTGACGTATGGGGAATTGACTTCATGGGACCTTTCCCACCATCATACTCAAACACTTATATTCTGGTAGCAGTTGACTATGTATCAAAATGGGTTGAGGCCATTGCCACACCTACCAATGATACTAAAACAGTGCTGAAGTTCCTCCAGAAACATATCTTTAGCAGGTTTGGTGTCCCTAGAGTACTCATCAGTGATGGGGGCACTCACTTCTGCAATAAACAGCTTTACTCTGCCATGGTTCGGTATGTGATTCGCCACAAGGTGGCTACTCCATATCATCCATAAACTAATGGGCAAGCTGAAGTCTCTAATAGAGAATTAAAGAGAATCCTGGAACGGACAGTAAATACCCGTAGAAAGGATTGGGCACGGAGCTTGAATGATGCTCTGTGGGCTTACAGAACAGCATTCAAGACCCCTATAGGGACCTCTCCATACCAACTCGTGTATGGTAAGGCATGTCACCTGCCCGTGGAACTGGAACATAAGGCCTACTGGGCAACCAGATTTCTAAACTTTGATGCCAAATTAGCAGGAGAAAAACGATTGCTCCAGCTAAATGAGCTAGAGGAATTCAGATTCACAGCTTTCGAAAATGCCAAGCTTTATAAAGAGAAATAAAAAAAGTGGCATGACAGAAAGCTGTCATCTAGAATCTTTGAACCAGGACAGAAGGTTTTGTTGTTTAACTCTAGACTCAGGCTATTCCCCGGGAAACTGAAATCCCGGTGGAGAGGACCATACGTGATTACAAGTGTATCACCATATGGTTATGTGGAGATTCAAGATATTGATTCTGATAAGAAGTTTATTGTCAATGGACAGAGAATCAAGCACTATCTTGAAGGCAACATTGAGCAAGAGTGCTCAAGGCTGAAGCTAGATTAAAAGCTCAGCAAGGTCCAGCTAAAGACAATAAAGAAACGCTTGCTGGGAGGCAACCCAGCCATGGGGCAACAATCCTCTAAGCATTTTGCCCTATTTTTATTTTTATTTGTTTATATACAGTTCACTGACACTAAGGTGAGGAATCATTTGTATAAGTCCACAGAGTTACAGAAGGACTCGGCACACAAAACAGAGAAAAAGAGCTTACTGGCAAGAAAACGCCAGTAATGGTAGCAATCTGGGCGTTCAATGCCAGAAATGGGCACCCACTGGGCGTTGAACGCCAGTAATGGCAGCAGCTGGGCGTTGAACGCCCAGGAGAGCAGCATTTGGGCGTTGAACGCCCAAAACAGGCAGTGTTTGGGCGTTCAAACGCCAGGATGGCAGGGAGGAGACAAAACTCATTTTTATTCAAATTTTTTCATTCTAAATCTTGATTTTCATACTTCAATACATGATTTCTTACATAAACATGTTAAGAACCCTGATTTCTAAAATCCCTAATTTCTAAAAACCCTACCTTAAAAATATCAAATGTATTTTAATCCATAAGCACCAGGCCTCTTTGCAAATTCAATCCAACTCTTTTCAAAACTTTTTTTTACAAATCTATCTTTTCAACTCATCAATATCTTTTTCAAAACCTCCACTTTATCTTTTTCAAAATCTAAATCTATCTTTTTCAAAAATCTTTCATATCCTCTCAATTTTAAATTATATCTTCTCTTATCATATCTTCTATCTTATCTTTTCCAAATAAATCTTTTTATCATATCTTTATCTCTTTTTTTCGAAAACCCACCCTCCCTCCCTATAAATTTGAGTTCGGCCTCCCTCCCCTCCCATCAACAATTGCACCTAGCTCTCCTTCTATCCCTCTCCTTTCTTTTCTTTTGCTTGAGGACAAGCAAACCTCTAAGTTTGGTGTGTTTATCCGCAATCACTAAGATCATGGCTCCCAAAGGAAAACAACCCACTCCAAGAGGCAAGAAAGAGAGCGTTCCAAAACCACTTTGGAATCAAGGGAAGTTCTTATCTAAAGAACATTCAGACCATTATAACAAAATAATGGGTCTGAGATCAATGATCCCGGAAGTTAGATTCGATCTGAAAGAAGATGAATATCCGGAGATCCAGGAGCAAATTCGAATCAGGAACTGGGAAGTCCTAGCTAATCCTGAAACGAAAGTGGGAAGGAATATGGTCCAGGAGTTCTATGCTAATATGTGGCAGACTGACAAGCAAAAACTATCTAGAACTGCTTTCTATGAATATCGGACCATGGTCAGAGGAAAGATTATTCATACCATCCCTGATAAGATCAGAGAGATCTTAAAGCTACCTCAGCTGAAAGATGATCCAGACTCCTTCAACAGGAGAATGATGAGAATAGACAAGGGCCTAGATAAGATTCTAGAGGACATATGTATCCCTAGAGCCAGGTAGACCACCAACACAAAGGGTGTCCCAAATCAACTCAAGAGAGAGGATCTCAAACCAGTCGCCAGAGGATGGCTGGACTTCATTGGGCATTCTCTGTTGCCTACTAGCAACCGTTCTAAAGTCACAGTTAAAAGAGCAGTGATGATCCATTGCATCATGATGGGAAAGGAAGTGGAGGTTCATCAGTTGATCTCAGCTGAATTCTACAAAATTGCTAACAAAAATTCTAAAGAGGCCAGGTTGGCTTATCCAAGCGTGATTTCTCTGCTCTGCAAGGACGCCGGAGTAAGAATGGGAATAACTGAGTATATCTCAGTTGAGAAACCAATCACCAAAGCATCAATGGAAAAACAACAAGCACAGGAGGATCCTACCAAGAAGAAAACACAGGAATTTCTCCCAGAAATCCCTCAATCTGAATACTGGGAGTATCTTGAGACGTCTGTCACCAAGATCCGGGAAGCTATGGAGCAAATAATAAAAGAATAGAAGGAACACAGTCAAATGCTGACCTATATATTTAAAGAACAAGAGGAGCAAGGGCGTGACTTAAGGGAATTGAAGCGCCAGAAGTTTTCTCTTGAAGAATCAAGCACCCCACGGATAAGAGGAACACCCATTTCCCAGAACAAAGGTTGTTAAATTCCAATTTCTGCTTTAACTCTGTGATAGTGTCGTTATGGAAGTTCACCTTAGGAGTCATATAGTAGTAATTAGTATCTATTTTGATTTTATCTCCAATTAAGCCATAGTTTATTTTTCTCATCATCAGCAAACATGAATAAAATAGTAGATCTTTTGAATAAGAGGCAATAAAATTTCGAGTTTTAATAAGAGAAATTCTAATTAGTTACATGTGGTGGCAATACTTTCTGTCTTCTGAATGAATGCTTGAACAGTGCATATGTCTTTTGAATTTGTTGTTTAAGACTGTTAAATATGTTGTCTCTTGAAAGAATGGTGAACATGAGACATGTTATTGATAATCTGAAAAATCATAAAAATGATTCTTGAAGCAAGAAAAAGCAGCAAAAAAAAAAAAAGAGAAAAGCAGAAAAAGCCAATAGCCCTTAAAATCAAAAGGCAAGGGTAATAAAAAGGATCCCAAGGCTTTGAGCATCAGTGGATAGGAGGGCCTAAGGGAATAAAATCCTGGCCTAAGCGGCTAAATCAAGCTGTCCCTAACCATGTGCTTGTGGCGTGAAGGTGTCAAGTGAAAACTTGAGACTGAGCGGTTAAAGTCAAGGTCCAAAGCAGAAAGAAGAGTGTGCTTAAGAACTCTGGACACCTCTAATTGGGGACTTTAGCAAAGCTGAGTCACAATCCAAAGGGTTCACCCAATTATGTGTATGTGGCATTTATGTATCCGGTGGTAATACTGGAAAACAAAGTGCTTAGGGCCACGGCCAAGACTCATGAAATAGCTGTGTTCAAGAATCATCATACTAAAATAGGAGAATCAATAACACTATCTGAATTCTAAGTTCTTATAGATGCCAATCACTCTGAGCTTCAATGGATAAAGTGAGATGCCAAAACTGTTCGGAAGCAAAAAGCTACTAGTCCCGCTCATCTAATTAGAATCTGAGCTTCACTCAAAAACTCTGAGATATTATTGCTTCTCAATCCATTAGTCTTCTATTTTATTTGTCTAGTTGCTTGAGGACAAGCAACAGTTTAAGTTTGGTGTTGTGATGAGCGGATATTTTATACACTTTTTGGGGTTAATTTCATATAGTTTTTAGTATGTTTTAGTTAGTTTTTAGTTTATTTTCATTAGTTTTTAGGAAAAATTCATATTTCTGGACTTTACTATGAGTTATGTGTTTTTCTGTAATTTCAGGTATTTTTCTGGCTGAAATTGAGGGAGCTGAGCAAAAATCTGATTCAGGCTGATAAAGGACTGCTGATGCTGTTGGATTTTGACCTCCCTACACTCAAAGTGGATTTTCTGGAGCTACAGAACTCGAAATGGCTTGCTTCCAATTGAGATGGAAAGTAGATATCCAGAGCTTTTCAACAATATATAATAGTCTATACTTTGCTCAAGGATAGACGACGTAAACTGGCGTTCAACGCCAGTTCTCTGCCCAATTCTGGCGTCCAACGCCAGAAAAGGATTAAAAGTTGGAGTTCAACGCCAGAAATGGATCCAAACCTAGCGTTGAACGCCCAAAATGGCCTTATGCACGTAAATTGCTTAAGTCTCAGCCCCAGCACACATCAAGTGGGCCCCAAAAGTGGATCTCTGCACCATCTGTCATAGTCTACTCACTTTTTGTAAACCTAGGCTACTAGTTTAGTATTTAAACAACTTTTAGAGACTTATTTTATATCTCATGACATTTTTAGATCTAAACTTTGCACTCTTTGACGGCATGAGTCTCTAAACTCCATTGTTGGGGGTGAGGAGCTCTGCTGTGTCTCGATGAATTAATGCAAGTATTTCTGTTTTCCATTCAAACATGCGTGTTCCTATCTAAGATATCCATTCGCGCCTAACTATGGAGAAGGTGATGATCAGTGACACTCATCACCTTCCTTAATCCATGAACGTGTGTCTGACAATCACCTCCGTTCTACATCAGATTGAATGAATATCTCTTAGATTCCTTAATCAGAATCTCCGTGGTATAAGCTAGATTGATGGCGACATTCATGAGAATCTGGAAAGTCTAAACCTTGTCTGTGGTATTCCGAGTAGGATTTAGGGATTGAATGACTGTGACGAGCTTCAAACTCGCGAGTGCTGGGCGTAGTGACAGACGCAAAAGGAGGGTGAATCCTATTCCAGCACGATCGGGAACCTCAGATGATTAGCCGTGCTGTGACAGAGCATTTGGATCATTTTCACAAGAGGAGGGGATGTAACCATTGACAACGGTGATACCCCAACACACAGCTTGCCATAGAAGGACGTGCGTGCGTGAACCAGAGGACAGAGGAAAGCAGAGGTTCAGAAGACAAAGCATCTCCAAAACTCCAACATATTCTCCATTACTGCATAACAAGTAACCTTTAACCCATGCTCTCTTGTTCATTCGCAATTCAACTGATAAATATAATTGACTTCCTGACTAAGAATTGCAAAATAACCATAGATTGCTTAAAACCAACAATCTCCATGGGATTCGACCCTTACTCACGTAAGGTATTACTTGGACGACCCAGTGCACTTGCTGGTTAGTGGTACGAGTTGTGAAAAGTGTGATTCACATTTCGTGCACCAGCTGCCTAGGCCCAATTCCAACTCGTTTCTGAGGGTATTTAATGAAGAATTGAAGATTGAGCAAATGGGGAGCACTTAGTTAGTCATGATGAGCCTTTAGTTAGTTTTCTAGAGAGAGAAGCTCCCTCTTCGCTCTAGAATTAGGTTAGGATTAGGTTAAATTCTCTTGGATCTAGATTTGATTACTTGATTTCATCTTTTTTCCTCTACAATTCCTTGTTATAATACTTCAATTCTTCTTGGTTCTTTTGTTAATTTTACTTTTATGCTTCTTTCATGTTTATGAATTCTCAAGTTGGATTTGGTTTACATTTAATGAAATTTGATGTTTGATGTTCTTTTATTGTTAATTTGAGTTGTGAATTTCACTTTCCTTGCAATTGGTAGTTGGTAGATTTATATTTCTTGCACTTTTACTATGCTTTCCTTTTATGCCTTCCAAGTGTTTGACAAAATGTTTGGTTGGATGTTAGAGTAGATTTTGAGCATTCTTGGCTTGGAAAGAGTAATTAGGTAATCTTGAGTCATGAATACCCAATTCATGTTGGTGATCTAGAGTTGTTAGTTAATATGATTTCCATTGCCTCTAACCTCTTGCCAATTTAATTAGTGAGTTGATTAGGACCTTTGGATTGAGATTAGCTAGTCTTGTTTGACTTTTCCTCTTGTGAAGATAACGTTATACCTTCTTCCATTGTTAGGGATGATGAAATAAGATGAATTCTTGTTAATTATTGTTATTAGTGACTAGGATGGAAAGCCTATGATCTCAATCCTTTCCATGAATGTCTCTCTCTTTATTACTAGCTTTCTTTAGTCACTTGCTTGATTTACTCTTCTTGTCATTTAAATTCTTGCCCATTTAATTTCTTGCCCTCTTATCAATCAAACCCCTTGCATCTTCATAGCCAATAATTGACCACTTCATTGCAATTTCTTGTGAGATGACCCGAGATTTCAATACTTTAGTTAATTCTTATTGGGGTTTGTACTTGTGACAACTAAAATTTTTTATGAGAGAATTGTTTGTTGGTTTGGAGCTATGCTTACAACGAATTTCTTATTTCTATGAGAGAAATTCTAGACCGACATGACAATTTTTTCAACATCAAAATGGCGTCGTTGCCGGGAAATTGCAATGGTGCTATGTTATTGGCTATTGTATATATGTGAATATGTTTCTTTGTTTGGTTTTGTTTGCTTTAGGGGCTAGTTTTTATTAGTCTTATTAGTTTTTGTTTTATTTCCGCTTTCACTATGAATTCTCATCACTTTGGCTATGAGTGTGGTTCAAACTATGTTGTAGGAAATGGAAGCTTCAATGAGGATGTGCATCAAGGATTTGGAGATCAAAGGTGGGAGGAGCCCCAAGCTTATGGACAACCTTCTTGGCAACAACCTCCTTCCGAATCAAGTTTGACAAGAGTGCTTGGGGACATGACTATTCTCCTCACAGAGATGCGCAAAGACCAAAAGGCATTTTATTCCATCCAAGCCGTTCAAGCGCCACCCCAACATGACTACTCTTCGGATTCTTATGGGTATAATCCTAATCCTAATGCATACCAATCTAATGTATGTGATGACCCTTATTGTTAATTTCAACCACAAACACCACATACATATGAATCCCTCCCTCAACATAGCCCTCAACAACCATACTCACAAGCCTCATACCACCATCCACCTCCATATAATCCTAACCCATATCCATCATACCAACCACCATATGAATCATATCTAGAGCCACCACCATTCCAACACCAATACTCCCAAGAACCACAAATTTCATACACACCACCTCAAGACTTTCACCAATATGAACCACCTTCCAACTATAGTACCTCCCCCTCCAACAATGAACCCTCTCTTCCACCACCACCTTTATCGGAAGACCTAATGCGAGAGCAACAAGAACTTCTAGCTAGGTGTATAAATCATGAAGAAGTGTTTAAGGAGCTAGAAGCCAAGATGGCTATCATAGTGGAAGCCGTTAGCAACATGGTCTCATCCCGCCTAAGCCTATGCGATCAAGGCACTCCCATTGTTGAATGTGGAGAAGCACCCAAAGAGCTTAGCGAGGGAGTGAATTTGGAACTCCAAGGTGAGGAAGAGAAGTCAAAGCAAGAAGTACAACAAGAGGAGGATGTAGAGATTATTGAACAAGAGGAAGTAGTGGTTGGCGCCTTATGATATGTTGAGTACATAGAGGAATCACAAATTGAAGAGCCTTCTTCTATGGAGTCTGAAGTTGATGTTGAGCAGGAGAGTGCACAACCTCCAAGGCACAATGTGATTGAAAAATTGGAAGAAGTGTCCCAAGTAATAGACCCTCCTATCTATGATGATTCCGCATCAACATATGATCCTTTTGAGTTTGAAGAATCCTTCCCCACTATGCTTGGAATTGATGATGAGGTAGACTTTACTAAACCTCCTATTTATGATTTGAGTGATGGGGAAGAGATAGAAGAATTTGGTGAAGAAGAATGTGAACTTGAGGAAGCTTGGCAAGAGGTAGAGCTTAAAGAACCTTGCCAAGTGGTGGACGCCTCTAGAAGGGGATGGACGGGAGTGGAGCGTGCTTTATCAAGACCGTTGGAAACTCCTCCACCTATGTTGCCATTTAATCCTTCATTTGAGTGGGTAAAACTCCCAACTCTTAGCTTTATTATCCCACTTGAATTTAGTTTGCTTGAAACAGATGGCCAACTTAGGGCGCTTTGTGGAATTAAGCGCAAGAGGAGGATGTTTAGTGGTTGGCGTTGTAAGTCTAGGCTCATTATGGTCGGAAGCTCGAAATTGAGGAGCATGGATTGGTGTGGTGCTCAATTGAATGGGTCTAGGAGGGTAGTTTAGTCTCTTCATGAGAATTCGTCTTCTCCACCACCCAAACAGAATCAAAGTGATCAAATTGAAGACGGGTATGAAAACAAAGTATGGGATCTCAGATTACAAGGTGTGGATCAACTTTGGGAGCTTATGGTTTGTGAAGAACTCCATCAAAGCTTGGAGTTATTAACTTTGAATAATGAAGCACAATGGAAGTCCAAGCATTGGTGGATGTTCAAGGATGGATTTAAGCACAAGCTACCTTGATGAGGAGCTCCCCATAAGTCTAACTTAAGGACAATAAACAAAAGTGCTAGGTGGGAGACACCCCACCATGGTAACATCTTTCCCTTTTTCCTTTTTTGTAAATATTGGTAAAATAGGTGTAATTCCTTGTTTTGATTGCTTAGTTGAGTTTATTTGGGAGTCTAGTAGGTTAAATAAGGATTTATGATGTTTTGGTAGCTGTTTGGAGGTTTGGAATGCTTGGTTTGGTGCAAGAACATGAAAAAATTTTGAAAAATAGAGCACCATCCACGCGTACGCGTTCCCAAGTATGTTCAACCATCCACGCGCACGCGTCATGCACGCGTACGCGTGGATTCAAAATTCCCACTTCCAAGCCATTTCCCCGAGAGTTGTGTGAACACTGTGCGAAACGCGCCCACCAACCCACGCGTAAGCGTACCTCACGCGTCCGTGTCGATCTCTAAATAACCCATTGGTGCACAAATTGTGAATCACACTTTTCACAACTCGTACCACTAACCAGCAAGTGCACTGGGTCATCCAAGTAATACCTTACGTGAGTAAGGGTCGAATCCTACGGAGATTGTTGGTTTGAAGTAATCTATGGTTATCTTGCAATTCTTAGTTAGGAAATCAATTTTATTTATCAGTTGAATTGCGAATAAACAAGAGAGTATGTGTTAAAGGTTACTTGTTATGCAGTAATGGAGAATATGTTGGAGTTTTGGAGATGCTTTGTCTTCTGAATCTCTGCTTTCCTCTGTCTTCTGATTCACGCATGCACGTCCTTCTATGGCAAGCTGTGTGTAGGTGGATCACCGTTGTCAATGGCTACCATCCATCCTTCCAGTGAAAAGGGTCCAGGTGCGCTGTCACTGCACGGCTAATCATCTGCAGGTTCTTAGTTGTACCGGAATAGGATTTACTATCCTTTTGCGTCTGTCACTATGCCCAGCACTCGCGAGTTTGAAGTTCGTCACAGTCATCCAATCCCAGAATCCTACTCGGAATACCACAGACAAGGTTTAGACTTTCCGGATTCTCATGAATGCCGCCATCAATCTAGCTTATACCACAGAGATTCTGATTAAGGAATCTAAGAGATATTCATTCAATCTGATGTAGAACGGAGGTGATTGTCAGACACACGTTCATGGATTGAGGAAGGTGATGAGTGTCACTGATCATCACCTTCTCCATAGTTAGGCGCGAATGGATATCTTAGATAGGAACACGCATGTTTGAATGAAAAACAGAAATACTTGCATTAATTCATCGAGACACAGCAGAGCTCCTCACCCCAACAATGGAGTTTAGAGACTCATGCCATCAAAGAGTACAAAGTTCAGATCTAAAATGTCATGAGATACAAAATAAGTCTCTAAAAGTTGTTTAAATACTAAACTAGTAGCCTAGGTTTACAAAAAATGAGTAAACTATGATGGGTGGTGCAGAGATCCACTTCTGGGGCCCACTTGGTGTGTGCTGGGGCTGAGACTTAAACAATTCACGTGCATAAGGCTGTTTTGGGCATTCAACGCCAGGTTTGGATCCATTTCTGGCGTTGAACTCCAACTTTTAATCCTTTTCTGGCGCTGGACGCCGGAATTGGGTAGAGAACTGGCGTTGAACGCCAGTTTACGTCATCTATCCTTGAGCAAAGTATGGACTATTATATCTTTCTGGAAAGCCCTGGATGTCTACTTTCCAACGCAATTGGAAGCGCGCCATTTTGAGTTCTGTAGCTCCAGAAAATCCACTTTGAGTGCAGAGAGGTCAGAATCCAACAGCATCAGCAGTCCTTTTTCAGCCAGAATCAGATTTTTGCTCAGCTCCCTCAATTTCAGCCAAAAAAAACCTGAAATTACAGAAAAACACACAACTCATAGTAAAGTCCAGAAATATGAATTTTTCCTAAAAACTAATGGAAATAAACTAAAAACTAACTAGAATATACTAAAAACTATATGAAATTAACCCCAAAAAGCGTATAAAATATCCGCTCATCACCCATCAACACGCACGCATGACTCACGCGTACGCGTCGCCCCCCGTTTCGCCATTTCCATGCGCATGCGTCGAGCACGCGTACGCGTGGACGCCTTTTCTTCACTACACTTCTTTTCTCATCTTCTTTCCATTTCCCTCCTTCTTCTCTCTTCTCCTCTTTTCTTTCCACCGTTCAAGCATCATCCAATACTACCAAACACCATGTAACACCATTTCTTTTAGTTAGTTAGTTAGTTTAATTTTTGTCTAATTTTTGTTTTCCATTATAAGTGTTGGATTACTAATCTTGTTTATTGTTTACTGCTGCTTATTACTAATAGGATGTTAGTTTAACATCATTGTTGTTAATTGTCATTGTTAGATTTCTTTGTTGAGGTTGTATTTGGTTACTTGGTTTGGAAATTTTCATGCTTAATGTTTTTGAATACCAAGTACATGTTACATTGCCTTCATGCATCTTAACTCTTTGAATTGCATGTTTTGGCCACCATGCATTAATCATCTGTTGTTAGGCAATTGTACATTATCGATGCATTGTTTCTTAGGTGTTGCTTATTCATGACTGAGCCTTATTTACCTCACCTATTTCATGCATTGAGATTGTGGAATTGTGAAATTGGATCGAAAGCTTACCTAAGTGACATATTTTTGAGCTCTCTAAGCTTTGTGGACCATGCTTACTATGTGATTGATTTTCACTTTTATATTCTCTTTCTTAAGTTCCATAGCATCCATGTGCTCCACTTCTATGTCACTTAGGTGTTGCAAATAAACTTCAATATGTGTCATCGTTTGATGTGTAAGTTTCACATTCCATCTTGTTCATTAAAGTTACCTTGCACATCAATCAATGTCCATCCATTATCCAATTCACAATTGCTTGAGTTTGCTTGAATGCTTTTATGCTTTCTTATTGCTTGTCCGGTTGTCTTAACCTACAAGTTCTCTTCAAAGTATCTCAAGCACACTAGAATGAGTGACGTGCATACTTTCTTTGCGTAATTGTGACATATCTCTCTATGATAGTGTGTATGTTCTAAAGGGCGCCTAATTTATAATTCACACACCTATTTTTCACTAATGTCACACTAATTCACTCACTCCATTCTAGTGATTCACCTCATTCCAACAATGCACGCTTCCTTGCTTTTGTATTTTCTCATCTTACGGTGTTATTTTCCATTTTTCATGTCCGACGCACCATAAGCAAAAATGGAAGCGGAAGAAAGAACACGCAGCAGGTTGGACCACCAATTGAAGGTGGAAATTCGGGAAGTCGCCGTACTCCCTTACTCATCTTTGAGGACGGTGCAAACTTTTAAGTGTGGGGAGGTCGTCTGACCAGTCGGCGCTTCGCTTTTGGGTGACAAGTTTCTAATCCTAACACTTTTGCATTTCATTTTTAGGTCTTCTAGGAATTTTTGTAGCACTTTCTTGTTTTATATATAATAAGCTTAGTCAAAATAATGAAATTTTTCAAGAAGTTTATCTATAGGGTACCCCAAGTGATTGAAAATTTTTTTTTTAGAACTTGCTTGAATTATACACATTGTGGAACATGTTTTGAGCTAAGAACACAAGCATGTGAGTTTCGAGCCTAATTGTGTGGTTACATCATACAACCACTTATTTTCATTCTTGTGTGCATTATTCTCTTTCTATAATTGTAATCTTTGATTTGTTTGATTCTTTATGTCCATTATTTTGTGTATACATGCACTTATATGATTGAGGCCATTGTTTCAAATAGCTCACTTGCCCAAATAGCCTACCTTTTATCTTCCATTGATAGCCAATTTTGAGCCTATGCTTAACCAATTTGTTCTTAATTTTAGCACATTACAAGCCTAAATGAAAAATAATAAATGTCCCTTGTTTAGATCTTTGATGAGCTTAGGCTAGTGAGAGTGTTCATTATTTAATTTTGGGAGAGTTGGGAACATTGGGTACAGATAAAAGTGTATTTTTGTATTTTTGTTGAAAATCATGGGAATTGGGTACATACTCATGTGTTAATCAAATGTAAAACCATATGCATTGATACTTTTGTATATACTTTATTGCAGAAAAAAAGGTATATATATACAAAATAAAAGAAAAAAATATATATAAAAAATAGAAAAGAAAAAGAAAGAAAAAGAAAAGCAATAAAAAGGGGATAAAAGTGCCCAAGTAAAGCTCAATAAAAATCAATGCATATGTGTGGTAACCAAAAATAAAATGCATGAGTATGTGAAAAAGTGAAGAATAGGTAGTTAGGTTAGCTTTGAAATTATATAGGTTGTCATAGGTTAGGTGGGAAGTTTAAGTTAATCAAAGATTCAAATTTCTAGTCCACTTGACCATATGCATCCTTACCTTGAGCTTAGCCCCATTACAACCTATGGGAAAGACCTCATGATATTTGTATGCATGCATGAAATAATTGTTGATTGTTATATGAAAAAAAATCTTAGAAAGCATGATTAGGGGAGAATTGAGTGAATCAACCCCATACACTTGAGTGACTAGAGCGGATACACATCCGGTGAGGGTTCGATCGCTTAATTACATGCTTCCACCCATGATCATCTTTTCTTGCAAGTTTGTGAAATCTTTTCAATAATTCAATTCAATTGTGGGTTTGCTTTGATTACTAGTGCTTTAGCCCTTGTAACTGTGTATGCTTTCTTGGGAAATGATTTATTTTGACCAAGTACTTGCATTTATTTAGATAGATTGCATATAGGTAGTTGCATTTAGGTAGTTTACATGGAATAAATGTTGATACCCTTTGTTTCTTTCTTGAAATTAGCATGAGGACATGCTTGGTTTAAGTGTGGGGAGGTTTGATAAACCCCAATTTTGTGGTTTATCTTGTGCTTATTTTGGAAGATTTTATCACCTTTTCCCACATTTATTCAATGAAATAGCATGGTTTTGTAATTCTCCCTTAATTTGTGTTTAAGTGTAAAAACATGCTTTTTAGGCCTTAAATTGGTGATTTTAATTCACTTTAATTTCATTCGATGCCTTGATGTGTTTGTTGAGTGATTTCAGGTTTATAAGGGAAGTATTGGATGGAAGAAATGAAGAGGAAAGCATGCAAGTGGAGAATTCATGAAGAAATGAGCTAAATGGAGAATTGAGGGCCACGCGCACGCGTCATGCACGCGTGAGTAGAGGTTTTGCCAGCAATGCGCACGCGTCAAGTACGCGCACACGTCGACGTTCGCACGTGACCCACTTAAAGTGAAATCGTTGGGGGCGATTTCTGAGCTGCCCAGGCCCAATTCCAACTCGTTTCTGAGGGTATTTGATGTGAATTGAAGATTGAGCAAAGGGGGAGCACATAGTTAATCATGATGAGCCTTTAGTTAGTTTTCTAGAGAGAGAAACTCCCTCTTCTCTCTAGAATTAGGTTAGGATTAGGTTAAATTCTTTTGGATCTAGATTTGATTACTTGATTTCATCTTGTTTCCTCTACAATTCCTTGTTATAATACTTCAATTCTTTTTGGTTCTTTTGTTAATTTTACTTTTATGCTTCTTTCATGTTTATGAATGCTCATGTTGAATTTGGTTTACATTTAATGAAATTCGATGTTTCATGTTCTTTTATTGTTAATTTGAGTTGTGAATTTTACTTTCCTTGCAATTGGTAGTTGGTAGATTTATATTTCTTTCACTTTTACTATGCTTTCCTTTTATGCCTTCCAAGTGTTTGACAAAATGCTTGGTTAGATGTTAGAGTAGATTTTGAGCATTCTTGGCTTGGAAAGAGTAATTAGGTAATCTTGAGTCATGAATACCCAATTCATGTTGGTGATCTAGAGTTGTTAGTTAATATGATTTCCATTGCCTCTAACCTCTTGCTAATTTAATTAGTGAGTTGATTAGGACCTTTGGATTGAGATTAGCTAGTCTTGTTTGACTTTTTCTCTTATGAAGATAACATTATACCTTCTTCCATTGTTAGGGATGATGAAATAAGATAAATTCTTGTTAATTATGGTTATTAGTGACTAGGATGGAAAGCCTATGATCTCAATCCTTGCCATGAATGTCTCTCTCTTTATTATTAGCTTTCTTTAGTCACTTGCTTGATTTACTCTTCTTGTCATTTAAATTCTTGCCCATTTAATTTCTTGCCCTCTTATCAATCAAACCGCTTGCATCTTCATAGCCAATAATTGACCACTTCATTGCAATTCCTTGTGAGACGATCCGGGGATTCAATACTTCGGTTAATTCTTATTGGGGTTTGTACTTGTGACAACCAAAATTTTTGATAAGAGAATTGTTTGTTGGTTTGGAGCTATGCTTACAACAAAGTTCTTATTTCTATGAGAGAAATTCTAGACCGACACGACAATTCTTTCAACATCAACCTGCGACAGAGAATCTTGAAGGAAGCTCATAAGAGCGGGTTTTCAATTCATCCAGGAAGCACTAAAATGTAGCAGGATCTGAAAATGATGTTTTGGTGGCCAGGGATGAAGAATGATGTGGCATTGCACGTATCTAAATGTTTAACATGTCAGAAAGTTAAGATTGAGGATCAGAGACCATCAGGGACCCTTCAGCCTTTGGAGATTCCACAATGGAAATGGGAGAGTATCGCAATAGATTTTGTGATAGGTTTGCCTAGAACCTAGTCTGGTTGTGACGCTATTTGGGTGGTTGTGGATCGACTGACAAAATCAGCTCATTTTCTTCCTATCCGAATAAGTTGCATAATGGAGGAATTGGCTCGAATGTATATCAAAGAGATTGTCAGGTTACATGGTGTGCCTTCTACCATTATATCTGACAGAGATTCCCATTTTACATCAAGGTTCTGGAGAGCTTTTCAGCGTGCATTTGGGACTCAGTTAAGCTTGAGTACTGCGTATCACCCTCAGACAGATGGTCAGTCAGAAAGAACTATTCAGACCTTAGAGGATATGCTAAGGGCTTGTGTATTGGACCAGCCGGCGAGCTGGGATCGGTATATGCCATTAATAGAGTTTGCTTATAATAATAGCTATCATGCAAGCATTGAAATGGCTCCATATGAGGCTCTGTATGTTAGGAAATGTCAGTCTTCACTATGTTGGCATGAAATTGGAGAAAGAAGTTTGTTAGGGCCTGAGATGATAGCTGAAACCACTGAACAGATAAAGAAGATTCGTAACCGAATGCTTATAGCCCAAAGCCGCCAAAAGAGTTATGCTTATCAGAGGCGAAAGGCTTTGGAGTTTGAAGAAGGAGAACATGTCTTTCTGAAAGTTACACCAACCACTAGAGTGAGAAGAGCTATTAAAACTAAGAAACTGAATCCCTGTTATATTGGACCATTTGAGATCCTGAAGAGAATTGGGCCAGTGGCTTATAGAATTGCCTTACCACTGTATCTTTCGAATTTGCACAACGTGTTTCATGTGTCACAGCTTCGGAAGTATACTGCTGATGCAAGTCATGTTCTAGAACCAGAACCAATCCAGGTAAAAGAAGATCCAACACTTCCAATAATTCCAGTGAGAATTGATGATACTAGTATTAAACGATTACGCAGGAAGGAAGTATCATTAGTAAAAGTAGCTTGGAGTCGAGCTGGTATCGAGGAACATACCTGGGAGCTCGAATTAGATATGCAAAAGGACTATCCACATCTCTTTTCAGGTAACTAGATTTGAATTTTGAGGGCAAAATTCTTTCTTAGGTGGGTAGAATGTAAACCCCGATTAATTGGTAGATAATTAGTCAGTAAATTAGATTTTAATAAGGAAGACTAGAAATGCAAATATTATATCAAATTAGGATAGAGCTCATTGAAACGAGAATTTTGACACCAATTTCGAAGAAAACGGTCCAAGATTAGGCCGAACGGGCTGAACCGATTGAACCGGTCCAAGATTTTTACACCCACGGGTACGCATGACAAAGGGACGCGCGCGCGAGCTGCAGTTTTACATTTCCACGCGAACGCGTGCGCTACACGTACGCGTGGACTCTATTTCAGCAAACTTGATTTTTATTGTTTTAAATGGTGTTTCAAACTTCTAAACCTCTATTATCATTCCATTGGTCATAAATAGTAGTGTTAAACCTAATAATCAGATGAAGATAGGAAAAGAGGAAAGCTTGAAGGTGAAGTAAAGTTGAAAAGTGTTGAACTAATTATGAGATGTTACTGATAAGTCATATATGATACTTGACTGGATACTCTGACAAAAGATTATGTATGAAACTTGGCTTGAATGATTAAATGATCTAAGATACGAGGTTCTCTGGATAAAGTGCCGTGGCTTGCCACCACGTGTACCAGGTTGAAAACTTGATACTCTGTTGACCTACGACGTAAGTGTGACTGGGCACTATATAAATTCCTGGGAATGTTACCCCCATTGAGCAATATTGATTATTTGAGAAAAAGCTATGCATAGACTCTTGGGGATGCACGTCGGGGGACAGTCTAAGTTCAATTCAGACTTGTCGGGTTGGCTGGATAACCAACAGATGAGTCTCATCAGCCATAGGACAGGCATGCATCATGTGCATATTACTTGAATTACTTGCTTGTGCTTTAATTGGGTGTGCCTATATGTACTTGCCATGTTAAATGTGTATTTGTTACCTGCAGTATTTGTAACCTTCTTGTGCTTGCCTTTATCTGTCTATTTGTCTGTGAAAAATGCATGATGGAGTTGGAGGTATGGAGGAATGACAGTATGGGACTTAGATTTAAGGTTAAGTTAGGTTTAAATATTCTTAGAAAACCACCTTTTATGGCTTCAGTTTAATACTTTAAGCTCTATAATCTGAGTGTCGGCGTTCTAGGATTGCCTCTGGCATTCCCAGGACCTTATATATTATGTGTGTGACACCTTTACCATATTGAGAACCTCTGATTCTCATTCCATACTATGTTGTTATTTTTTTCAGATGCAGGTCGAGAAGCGTCTTGTTAGGCGTCTGAGCTCCTGAAGCAAAGTGGTTACCAGGTTATTTTGTTGCACAATGATATATATGTATGTACTTAGCTTTCTCTCCGCATAACTTATTCTTTTTTATCCTCTTAGAGGTTTATGGAGAGGCAGGGTTTTGCTTATGTACATTTGGGTTTTTGATATGTATATATATATGTAAATATTCTTCGGCCAGCCTTGACTTCGCAGACTGAGTTAGGAGCTTGTTATTTTATATCTTTGGCTCTCTATTCCTACTTTTATTATTTTATGTTTGATAATTATAGTTTTCTTCACACGCAAGTCATTCCGTTTCCAGAGTGTTGTGCTTTTTATTTCGCGATTTTGTTTTACCCATTTTTCAAGGCTCCTAGTTTATTATATTCTTTCTACTATTATATGTACACATTTTATTTTAGAGGTCGTAGCACCTCACCACCTCTGTATTACATCCTAGGTGTAATGCTCTGTGTAGTATGGTGTTACAATAAAGCTCAAATTAATGTAAGAAGTTATAAAAAGTAACCCATATAAAGCGACCTGACGAGGTCAGACTAGAAATGGGATTACTAAAAATAACTTGAGAAGGACTGACAGAGGAGTCAAACCAAAAGAAAGAATCACTGAAAAGGGAGCAAACATCACACAAAGTCCAAAAGGGTTGAAAAATCTAAGGCCAAAGTGCTTAGCCAAAGGGTTATAAGTCCTAAAAAAAAGGCGAAAGCACAACCCCCAAAATCGGGCTAAAAAGTCGTCACCAAAAAACTAAAAAGGTTCTATGTAAAGAACACTAAAAAGTTATTGGAGATCGACTAAAAAGCCCAGGCAGCAAGCCGCAAGGATGACAGTACCAAAACAAAAAGTTGTCAACACAACTAACACAGGGCGTGATCCAAAAGGCAGGGGAAAAATTCACAAGCATTCCAAAAAAGAGGTCGGGATCGACAAAGTACCAGACATCTAAAAAACACAAAGAAACCCACGAGGAACGTGAGGGTCGAAAAAATAGCACTTCTTCGCAAAGTAAGCCAAGCCATCATGCAAACAAATCAAAGACTAAAACATTAAAAAATCAAAGGCTGCCGTTGTTAAAGGTGTTTTGTTTTTTAAAATAAAAGTTGTTGGAAAGCAACTAGAAGAGTGTCCGAAATAAAGGTCATCCACAAAGACTTACAAGTTTCAAGAGGTCCACAGATCGGACCGTACCAAACATATAATCAAAACAAAGATATAAAAAGAAAAATCATAGGGGATCCAAGTTCGCCCCAGTAGCTGCATCCTTAGGAGGAGGAGGCATGGTCGAGATCGGGGTGGCGTTGACAACTCCATCTGGCCCATTCAGAATCTCCAGGTCAGGCTCGGGCTCAGGAGGGACCACCTCGGCAGAAGGAGCTGCAGTAGTAGAAGCTGAGGAAGCCTTAGTTAGTGGCACAAGAGGAGGACCCTCATCATCATTTTCTGGGGCAGGCACAATCTTGCCGTCCTCCACCACGTTGTCCATGCTGAATAAAGAGAGGTCGACATCGGGAGCGAGAACCCGAACTTGGGCCTTCAGGTTTTCGTACATGTCGGTCATACTGCTCACTATATGGCCCTGAAGCTCGGCATAATCATCTTGGGCAGACTGAAGTCTCTCATTGGTTTCCAACAGCTCGTCATAGGTCCGGGTATAGCTCTCCTTGGACTTCTTGGCCATCTCCTGGGCCAGATTGGCAGTCGCTTCTATAGCAGTAGCCCGAGCCTTCTCCTTCTCTACATCAATCTCCAATTTAGCAACCTTGGTATCCATCTCGTCCTTCAGACCCTTCACCCTATCGTATTCAGCCTTGGCCTCCTCCAAAATGGCCTTGGTAGCATGGACAGGGGACTCCCGGACAACCCGAGATAAGGCCGCACTAAGATTGGCCATCCGAGTACTGTTGCTTGATATAAAATCAAGATGATGCAGGATGGAGATGTCATCCAAAGGAATTTTACCATGAGGAGCGATCAACTCTGTGGCAAAAGTCACACCATCAAACTCTTTATCCTCCATATTATAAGGGCCGATAGTTCTCGGCTTCTTGGGAGGAGGGCCGGCTGAAGTAGGGGAAGAGGAAGCGCTAGAGGTCGAAAAAGGGGGATCAGTAGGAACCGTCCGGACTCTAGGGGTCGGGATGACTTTCCTTGGCTCCTGAGGATTAGATGCCAGTTTCTTTGGAGGCAATTGAGAAGAGCTCTCCCCCGACGTCTTTTTGGACAAGTTCTGAGTAGCCACTGCCTTCTTGGCTTTGCGAAACATCTTCATCAAATCTGAAGAAGACATCATCTCTGAAAAGAAGCCAGCAAAACAGTCACACAGTAGATAATGACAAAATCACGATCAATAAAAGAAAACTAATATGAAAGATAAGATTGGACATTACCTAGCTCAGAATGGAGAAGAGTGGGATCCCCTAAGAATTTTTTAGTGTCCAGATGAGGAGGCTCCTCCCAATGCTCCTCTAAAACACCCACAAAATCCTGTTCTACTTCATCCAAACTCTCCCCAGGATACTTAAGAACTACTGTATCTTTTTGCCACCATAAAGGAAAGGTCGGCTCATCATTTTCATCCAGAAAGAAAGGCCGAGCACCCTCAACAGCTTGGAATTTAAAAAAGAAGTTCTTAAAGTCTCGAAAGGAGTCATCAAATATTGAAAATACTTTCTTCCCCTGGGTAGCTCGGAATGAGATCCAAGAAGCCTTCTTCTTGGCCACCCTGGGTTTGGTCAGCACAAACAGGTAAAGAAAAAGGGACAAGGTAGGTCGGACACCTAGCTCCTGACACAACAGCTGGAAGATCTTCATAAAAGCCCAAGAGTTCGGGTGAAGTTGCGACGGGGCAACATTATAGTTCCACAAGAGTTCAGTCTCAAATTCGGTAAAAGGAAGGGTAATACCTAACTGGGTAAAAAATAGTCATAGGCATAGAAAAAGGGCACTCTTCCTGACCTATGGGAGGGAAACTAACTCTCTCCTCAGGATCGGGCGATACCAGCTCATAATTCTTCTCATCATCCCTACTACTACAGATCCTATGAAACCTCCTAAGCTTCTCACAGTACTCAGGGTTGGCTACAGTAACACACATTAAGACTATGGAATCTAACCAGTCAGCCATACCCGCAGGGACCTTTGTAGACATCTCAACAATATTTCTACATGAAGACATAAAACACTACATCTACAGCAAGAAAATAAGAAGTGTCACTACCAAACAACTCGGACAAGATCAAAACCAGGACGAAAAAGTGAAGCAAACACATAGCAAGCAAAAGGGCATCCCAGGATTTGCAAGAAGCAAGAAAATTATCACCAACACCCAGGAACATCCCTTGGAGGCAACAACACAGATACAACAAAGGAAGAATATAGGGAATCAAAAATAAAACCCTAGTCCCGTCACCAGAACCCAAAGAGAAAATGCAAACGGTTCACCCAAGCATCGACATTTCCGCAAAAATGAAGCAACAAAGATAAAAAGATTTCAAAGAAATAAAGCATGCAACAATCATCAGAAGCAAAACAGAATAGTAAAGTAATACAAAGAGGTATGAAATAGAAGAACCAACCTGGAAAAGAGAAGAAGGTAGGAGGACAAATGTGCAAGCAGCAAGTCACGAACAAAGATGGAAACTCCGAAAAACCAAGAAAGAAACAATCTTGGGTGCTGGGGCAAACAGAGGATGAAGGAAAGGAAGCTTCTTTCGCTGAGCAAATGAAACGCATGAATGATCTACGAGCAAAACTCCAGGAAAGAAGCGAGCTTGGGGCAAAATCAAAGGGGTCAGACAAACGAAGTTTTGCAAAGAAGCAAAGAAGCAGGGAAGCAGAAGAAAGAAGGAAACTTCTCTAAATTCAAATTGAGCAAAGGAACGAAATGGCAAAGGGAATTAAAAGCCCTATTAGAAGGCTTTAAAAGCCCTTGCGTAAACCCAAAACTGATGCACTAGGAAATGACGCCGCATTTAAAGAAAAAAGACATTAAAATGATGCGAAACTCATGAACAAGAGGAGCAAACCAGACAAAGATGCTTGAACACGACTTCTCCAAAGAGATTGAGGCTCAGAAAGCACGATCTCATAGAAAGGTCCAAGCTCAAACAGGGGCACTGTTCATACCGTGGACCGAGCTATAAGGTCCGGGTTAGACGAGGTCAAAGCGACCAACCTCTTTGAAGTTTGGCCAACCGCCAACCTCTTCACAAAGAGCTCGGACGAGTCACCACAGAGGCCCAAAGAGGCCCAAGAAAGAAGAGTCACCGCCTACCAGAAGGCGGCTGGCCAAAAGATAGGTGATCTCACCCACAAAAGATAAGATAAGATAACAAACTTATCTCAAAGGAGGTCATTCTACACTACTATAAATACACTGGAGCACCCAGGTATAACTCATACTCCAATTCTACTAAAAACCTGCATAAAGCCCGTACTGACTTAAGCATCAGAGTCTCTTGCAGGTACCACCCCCCTCCGGTGAACAAGGACCAACAACTTCTCCTGCATTAACAAGTCAGATGCAGCAGCCCAGTCCAAATCTAAAGATCTCATCTGAGATCGACCTTCCTATTTCAGGTAACCCTCAGAACACTAACGTTTCAAAATCGTCTCAATTTTGTCCCACCGTCAATTCTGTTAACGGATCCCTAACGGTAGGACAACATTGAGTCAATTTTGAAACGTTAGGGACTTAAATAGCACGATTGAAACGTTTGGGACATCATATCTTTTTTTAAGGGATTTTGTCAAATCAAATCTTTTTAACTTCTCCCCACTTTCCAAGGAAGTGTCTTTTCGGTTATTATGATTCTAATTTTTAAATTCCTTTTTTTAATAACTGTTTAATTAGTTGTGATTATTTTTAAAAGGGAGGTTTCTTCACTATGAATTTATGATAGTTTCACACCTATCCTCTCTCCACATCCCTTCCTCTTCGCCACTATCTTCATATTCTCTTTCTCTATTTCTCTCCATCATGAAAAAGAAACTTCCCACAAGAAGAAGCAACCGAACCCCCATCCCTCCTAAAACCCTACCATCATCCAAACAACCTCAATCTCATACTCACATTCACAAATACTCACACATATCTTCTTCGCTCTCTTTACATTCTTCTAAATTTATGGCACGTAAAGTTATTCGTCCAAAGGTTCAACTCCAAGGAAGGAAGTGGCCTCATCTCAAAAGAAAGATCTGAAGGGAAAGGAGAAAATGCACGAAGAAGATGACTCTTGATGAGCGGATAATTTATACGCTTTTTGGCATTGTTTTTAGTATGTTTTTAGTATGTTTTAGTTAGTTTTTATTATGTTTTTATTAGTTTTTAAATAAAAATCACAATTCTGGACTTTATTATGAGTTTGTGTATTTTTCTATGATTTCAGGTATTTTCTAGCTGAAATTGAGGGACCTGAGCAAAAATCTGATTCAGAGGCTGAAAAAGGACTGCAGATGCTGTTGGATTCTGACCTCCTTTCACTCGAAGTGAATTTTCTGGAGCTACAGAAACCCAATTGGTGCGCTCTTAATTGCGTTGGAAAGTAGACATCCTGGGCTTTCCATCAATATATAATAGTTTATACTTTGCCCGAGATTTAATGGCCCAAATCGGCGTTTCAAGTCAGCATAGAAATTCTAGCGTCAAAATGCCAAAACTGGCATAAAAGCTAGAGTTAAACGCCCAAACTGGCACAAAAGCTGGCGTTTAACTCCAAGAAAAGTCTCTACATGTGAAAGCTTCAATACGCAGCCCAAGCACACACCAAGTGGGCCCGAAAGTGGATTCTGCATCATTTACTCATTTCTGTAAACCCTAGGTTACTAGTTCTCTACAAATAGGACCTTTTACTATTATAAAAGAGGGAGAATGATCTTTGGACGTTTAGTCCTTAGACCTTTGAGGCTGGCCATTTGGCCATGCTTAGACTATTTTCACTTATGTATTTTCAACGGTGGAGTTTCTACACACCATAGATTAAGGTGTGGAGCTCTGCTGTTCTTCATGAATTAATGCAAAGTATTATTGTTTTTCTATTCAATTCAAGCCTATTTCTTCTCTAAGATATTCATTCGCACACAAGAACATGATGAATGTGACGGTCATCATCATTCCCACTTATGAACGCGTGCCTGACAAACACTTCTGTTCTACATGCAAACAAGCTTGAATGCGTATCTCTTAGCCTTCTGATCTACGATCAGAGTCTTCGTGGTATAGGCTAGAATTATTGGCGGCCATTCCTGAGATCCGAAAAGTCTAAACCTTGTCTGTGGTATTCCGAGTAGGATCTGGGAAGGGATGACTGTGACGAGCTTCAATCTCGCGAGTGTTGGGCGTAGTGACAGACGCAAAAGGATCAATGGATCCTATTCCAACATGATCGAGAATCGACAGATGATTAGCCGTGCGGTGACAGCACATTTGGAACATTTTCACTGAGAGGACGGGAAGTAGCCATTGACAACGGTGATGCCCAACATAAAGCTTGCCATGGAAAGGAGTATGAATGATTGGAAGAAGGCAATAGAAAAGCAGAGGTTCAGAAGGAGCAAAGCATCTTCATACGCTTATCTAAAATTCCTACAAATGAATTACATAAGTATCTCTATCTTTATTTTATGTTTTATTCATCTTTTAATTATCAATTATCCACAACCATTTGAATCCGCCAGACTGAGATTTACAAGATGACCATAGCTTGCTTTAAGCCGACAATCTCCGTGGGATCGACCCTTACTCACGTAAGGTTTATTACTTGGACGACCCAGTGCACTTGCTGGTTAGTTGTGCAGAGTTGTGACAAAGAGTCAAGATTATGAATGGGCGTATTAAGCCTTTAACGCCGTTACCAAGGAATGAACAATCACGATTTCGTGCACTAAGTTTTTGGCGCCGTTGCCGGGGATTATTCGAGTTTGGACAACTGACGGTTCATCTTGTTGCTTAGATTAGGTAATTTTATTTTATGTTTAAGCTTTTTACTTTTTATTTTCGAAAAAAATTTTCAAAAATACAAAGATATTTCTATTCTGTTCTTCAGAGTTTTTAAGAATGAATTCTAGAGTTTCATGATGATTTGTTGAAATATGGCTGGTTGTGAAACCATGTCTAAACTTTTGGACCGAGGTTTCAACTTATCATCACAAGAGCTTGATGATTTCTATCAGTCTTGCTGTTGAAAGTAATGATCTGCTAAAGCTTGGCTGGCCATTGGCCATGTCTAGTGTTTTGGACCGAAGCTTTCACTGAAAGCTTGGCTAGCTAGTAAGCCATGTCTAATTCCTGGACCGGAGTTTTAGACTAACATTGCATAATTCCTGGAATTCTTATTAAAAATTTTGAATCTCTTTATTTTCTTTTTCCATATAATTTTTGAAAAATCACAAAAAAAAAAATTTATAAAATCATAAAAACAAAAAAATTATTTTATGTTTCTTGTTTGAGTCTAGCATCTAATTTTAAGTTTGGTGTCAATTGCATGTCTTCATTCTTCTAATTTTTGAAAATTACATGCATTATATTCTTCATTGATCTTCAAGTTGTTCTTGATGATTTCCTTGCTCTGATCTTTAAATTCTCTTGTTTTGTGTCTTTTGTTGTTTCTCATATGCATTTTTCAAATTGTTATAGTCCTTAGTATACAAACTTCTAAGTTTGGTGTCTTACATGCATTGTTGATTTAATCTTAGTTTTCCATGATTAGTTGCATTTTGATTATTTCTCATCATTAAAAATTCAAAAAAATTTTTAAAATTGTGTCTTTTCAAGTCAATAATACAGAGAATTGAAGATTCAGAACATGCAGCAGAGGAATTACATAGAAAAAGCTGGGCGTTCAAAACGCTCAATGAAGAAGGAAAACTGGCGTTTAAACGCCAGCCAGGGTACCTGGCTGGGCGTTAAACGCCCAAAAAGGTAGCATTTTGGGCGTTAAACGCCAGAATGGATGCCATTCTGGGCGTTTAACGCCAGGAGGACACTAGAGGGAAGATTTTGTTTTTAATTCAAATCTTTTTCAAATTTTCATAATTTTTCAAAATCAATTTTTTTTTCAAATCATATCTTTTCAAAATCAATTTCTTTTCAATTTTTTTATTTATTACTATTTTTGAAAATCCTTGCTACAATTAGTGATTTAATTCAAAATTTTCAAGTTGTTACTTGCCTATTAAGAAAGGATCAAAAGTTTTAATTCTAGAATCATATCTTTTAATTTCTTGTTGGTCAAGTAATCAACTTTAATTTTAAAAACTTTCTTCTTTTAAATTTGATTCTCAATCATATCTTCTCAATCATGTCTTTTCAATCACATCTTTTTCAAAATTAAGTTTCAATCATATCTTTTTTATTTTTAATTTCAAAATCTTTTTCAAAAATCACTTAATTTCTTTCCCAATCTTAGTTTTCGAAAATCATTTACCAAATTTTCAAAATTGCTCTTAATTATTTCAAAATCTTTTTACTTTATTTTCGAAAATTCTTCCCCTCTTCCCACATCCTTCTATTTATGGGCTAACACTCCTCCTCGATGTACAATTCGAACTCTATCCCTCTTGATAAGTTCGAATTCTTTCTTCTCTACCTTCTCCTTCTATTCTTCTTTACCTCTGACACCTCAAGGAATCTCTATACTGTGACATAGAGCATTCCATATTTTCTTCTCCTCTCTTTTCATATGAGCAGGAGCAAGGACAAGGGAATTCTTGTTGAAGCTGATCCTGAACCTGAAAGAACCTTGAAGAGAAAGCTCAGAGAAGCTAAAATATAACTCTCTGTAGAGGACCTAACTTTTTAAACAAGAAGAAGACATGACAGCTGAAAACAACAACAATGCCAACAATGCAAGGAAGGTGCTTGGTGACTTTACTGCACCTACTCCTGACTTCTATGGGAGAAGCATCTCAATCCCTGCCATTGGAGCAAACAACTTTGAGCTTAAGCATCAATTAGTTTCTCTGATGCAACAGAATTACAAGTTTCATGGACTTCCATTGGAAGATCATCATCAGTTCTTAGCTGAATTCTTGTAAATCTATGACACTGTCAAGACCAATGGGGTTGATCCCGAGGTCTACAAGCTTATGCTCTTTCCCTTTGCTGTAAGAGACAGAGCTAGAACATGGTTGGATTCACAACCTAAAGAAAGCCTGAACTCTTGGGAAAAGCTAGTCAATGACTTCTTGGCAAAATTCTCTCCACCTCAAAAATTGAGCAAGCTTAGAGTGGAAGTCCAAACCTTCAGACAGAAGGAAGGTGAATCCCTCTATGAATCCTGGGAAAGATACAAGCAATTGATCAGAAGGTGTCCTTCTGACATGCTTTCAGAATGGAGCATCATAGGTATCTTCTATGATGGTCTGTCTGAACTGTCCAAGATGTCATTGGACAGCTCTGCTGGAGGATCTCTTTATTTGAAGAAGATGCCTGCAGAAGCTCAGGAACTCATTGAAATGGTTGCAAATAACCAATTCATGTATACTTCTGAAAGGAATCCTGTGAATAATAGGACAAATCAGAAGAAAGGAGTTCTTGAGATTGATACTCTAAATGCCATATTGGCTCAGAACAAAATATTAACTCAACAAGTCAATATGATTTCTCAGAGTCTGTCTAGAATGCAAGCAGCAACAGGCAGTACCAAAGAAGCTTCATCTGAAGAAGAAGCTTATGATCCTGAGAACCCAACAATGGAAGAGGTGAATTACATGGGAGAACCCTATGGAAGCATCTATAATCCTTCATGGAGAAATCATCCAAACCTCTCATGGAAGGATCAACAGAGGCCTCAACAAGGCTTCAACAACAATAATGGTGGAAGAAATAATTTTAGCAATAGCAAGCCTTTTTCCATCATCTTCTCAGCAACAGACAGAGAATTCTAAGCAGAGCCACTCTGACTTAGCAACTGTAGTCTCTGATCTAATTAAAACCACTCAAAGTTTCATGACTGAAACAAGGTCTTCCATTAGAAATTTGGAGGCACAAGTGGGTCAGCTGAGCAAGAAAGTTACTGAACTCCCTCCTAGTACTCTTCCAAGCAATACAGAAGAGAATCTAAAAGGAGAGTGCAAGGCCATCAACATAACCCACACGGCTGAACCTGGAGAGGAGGAAGAGGTAGTGATCTCCACTGAGGAAGACCTCAATGGACGTCCACTGGCCTCCAAGGAGTTCCCTAATGAGGAACCATGGGAATCTGAGGCTGAAGAACTGAAGATTGATGGTTTAGAAGTTATAATAAACTCTCGTTGTAAGTATAGTTACTAAACCAAGCAATCAACCTTTCTTACAAACATTTTGGTTGTCACAAGTAACAAACCCCTTTTAAAATTGATAACCGAGTATTTAACCTCGGGTCGTCTTCTCAAGGAATTGCAGGGAGGTATGTTCTTATTATTGGTTATGAGTTTGTAAATTGGGGTTTCGGAAGTAAGGAGGGAATATGTTATATGACAAGTAAAATAAAATAATAATAATAAAATCTCTTGGCAAGGTATGAGAAATTGGAATTCCAAATTAGTTACCCTTCTCAATAATAAAGAAGATTGAATCTTAATTCCACTTAGTTAACCTTTGCTAAAGCAAAGGAAAGTCAAGGGATTAATTAGTTTGACCTTCGAATCCTATTTATTTCCTAAGAAAAGATTGGGATTATTGAAAGTCAATTCAATTAGCAAAGATAACAGTTATCAATTATGTTGAGCTAAGATAACTCCTGAGTTACTGATTTCTTAACCAAGACTAAAAGGAAAAAAAAGTAAATCTACTGGAATAAAAAATGTCTTCAGATGGGAATAACAATAATGTAAAGAAAGCAATAATAAACTGAAATACCTCAATTAGCACTAATGAAGATATCAAATGTAACATGGAAGAGTTCATAAATTAAATTAGAAAAATAAATAAAAGGAACATTGAACCTGTGATGAAGAAGAAATAATCCTAAATCCTAAAACTAAATCCTAAGAGAGAGAGGAGAGAACCTCTCTCTCTAAAAACTACATCTACTCCTAAAATTGTGAATGTGAAAGCTTCTTTTTATGAATGGATGCATTTTCCCACTTTATAGCCTCTAATTTGTGTTTTCTGGGCCGCAAATTGGGTCAGAAACAGCCTAGAATTCGCTGGAGAAGAAATCTGCCACGCTGGTTTTTTGCCACTGCGACGCGACCGCGTGGAGCACGCGTTCACGTCGCCTAGCGTCAGGGAAACTATAGCATATTATATATCAAATTGAAGCTCCGAACGTTAGCTTTCCAACGCAACTAGAACCGTGTTGTTTGGACCTCTGTAGCTCAAGTTATAGCCGTTTGAGTGCAGAGAGGTCAGGCTGGACAGCTTAGCAATTTCTCCAACTTCTTGTATTCCTTCCACTTTTGCATGCTTCCTTTCCATCCTCTGAGCCATTCCTGCTCTGTAATCTCTGAAAGCACTTAACACACATATCAAGGCATCTAATGGTAATAAGAGAGGATTAATATTAGCAAAGATAAGTCCAAAGAAACATGTTTTCAATTAAAGCACATAATTAGGAAGGCAAATGTAAAACCATGCAAATAGTATGAATAAGTGGGTAAAGAATAGATAATCACTCAATTGAGCACAAGATAAACCATAAAATAGTGGTTTATCAACCTCCCCACACTTAAACATTAGCATGTCCTCATGCTAAGCTCGAGAGAACTATAAAAGTGAAGAGGAATGGTAAAATGTATGAAATGTAACCTATGTATATGAATGCAAAATGTTTCTACCTACTTGGTTAAAAGTAAACAAATCCTTCAAGAAGAAGTATGAACTGGATTTCACTAATTCAAATCATGAAAATGAAGTACAAATAGACTTGCAAGAAGAAAATAGCTCATGAAAGCAGGGAACAAGGAATTGAGCATCGAACCCTCACTGGTAGTGTATACACTCTAATCACTCAAGTGTTCAAGGTTCGATTCTCTCAATTATCTACTAACCTTGCTTTCTAAGGCTTGCTCTTCGTCTAACAATCAACAAAAATTTAATCCACAAATACACAAATCAAGAGGTCTTTTAAGGGTTGTAATGGGGTTAGGGTCAAGGTAGGATTGTATTTGGTCAAGTGGACTAAAATCTGAATCCTTAATTAACTTAAACTTTTCACCTAACTTTAGACAATCCATGTAATCATAATACAATATCTAACCATCCATTAACCATGTTTTCCACATATTCATGCATTCTAATTTCAAGTACAGTACATATGCATTGTTTTCAACATTTACTTTGGGGCATTTTGTTCCCTTTTTCTTATTTGCTCTTTTTCCTTTTTTTTTATTTTTTTATATACATATTTTTTTTCTTTTATTTTTCTCAATGCATATGATTAAATTATTGGATGCATGAATCATGTCCTAAACATTTCTTTCATATTTTTAGAAAATTCTAACATACTCAATTCTCAAACCAAATATTTTCAATCCCAATTTTCCCACACTTAATTCATGAGCACTCTCACTAGTCTAAGCTAACCAAGGATTCAAATTAAGGACATTATTGTTTTTCGCTTAGAGTTAATGATGTGCTAAAGTAAATAACAAAGGGATAAAATAGGCTCAAAATTGGTTTGCAATGGATAATGAAAAGGTTAAGGCCATATGGGTATGTAAGCTAAGTGAAACAAAGGCCTCAATCATATAAGTGCATGTATACATCAAACCATGGAAATATAGAACTAAGCAAGACAAAGATCACAATTTTAGAGAGAAAAACACACACCAAAAATAAAATATTGGTTGGTAAAATGCAACCAATTCAAATAGGCTAAAAAATCTCACAGGTTTTGTGTGTTCGAGCTCTAAGCCATGTTCCAGTATAATATTTCTTCAAACAAGTGTAACATTAAATTTTTATTCAAATTAGTGAAATGCTCTAAAAGGTTTCTTGAAAAAGAAAATATTACTTCAACCAAGTGGTAAAATATGCACAAAATCAAATAAATATGCAATCAAACATGCAAATGCAACAACTAACAAGGAAAATAAAACATTGGTGTTTGAGAAGGAAATACTAACCCATGGAGATCGCTATCGACCTCCCCACACTTAAAGATTACACCGTCCTCGGTGCATGCTGAGATGTGCAGGTGGACGGGTTGTTCCAACTGATGCTTTTCTTCAAGGATTGTGCAGATGGATTTGTTTGTCTCCCCTTAAGAAATTTTTCCGCTCCCTTCGTGGTGGCCATCCTGAAAGAAGAGGGAAAAGAAAAAGTAACCCAAAAATAAAGATAGAAAATAAATAAAATATGGGTGTTAATGCCAGATAATAAGGGTCTCAATTATATGGTAGCTACAACATGCAAATGAGAAAACAGTAGAAGTACATGGCAAATCAGGAATGCAAAAATTTGCAAAAATAGGGAAGAGAGTGTGGGTAAGGAGAGATAATAAAAATTCATGTCAATGTAAAAGTAATACAGGTATAAAAGATTAGCATTGATATAAACAATATTACCTATCCAGAATAAAACAAGTCACTAAGCACCCAAAATAATTCAAAGGAAGATGCAACAGTTAAATAAGAAAATTTTAACACCAAAGGAAAAATAATGAATTTAGAAAAGAAAACAAAAATATGCACAAAATTAAGGTGCAATGAATGAAATATGCAAATAAATTAAGTAAAATAAAATAAAAGATAAGAAGAATGAGAAGGGAAAGAAAGGAAGAAGAAGTAAGTAAGAAAGGAGGGAGAAAAAATTAGGATTGGGGGAGAAAAGATAAGATATTTGGCAAATTAGGATAAGCTGTGAGGCGCAAGCGACGCGGTCGCGTGAAGCACGCGGTCGCGTGAAGCACGCGGTCGCGCAACTTGCGCTTAAACTAATTGACGCGGTCGCGTCGGTCACGCGGTCGCGTGACCCGTTTTATGCTGCTGGCGCGAGGGCAGCCTCTCTCTCGCACAACTCTCTGTTCAAAAATCATTAATTGCCAAATATTGGGTGACGCGATCGCATGGGGCATGCGATCGCGCGAGTGGCCACTTAGTAGGATGTGACGCGGGCGCGTGGGGCACGCGGTCGCGTGAGATGGACTGCGCGTCCAGCGCCAGTCCAGCACCACTCTAGCACAACTTTCGACTGTGCACCATTATTACGTCGAAATCTTGGTCACACGGCCGCGTGGGGCACGTAGTCGCGTGGGAGGCGATTATTCCCATATGACGCGGTCGCATCGGCGATGCGGTCGCGTGGGACGATTTGTGCCATTGGCACGCCTCCAGCCACGCTCTCGCGTGACTCTCTGTTCAATTTTCTTTCTTCCCAATGCATTGGCGACGCGGACGCGTGGGTGACGCGGTCGCGTCGCGTGCGATTCTTTTTTTTTTAATGCAATATGCAGAATGCAATGCTTAATGTGAATGCTATGAAAACTTCCAGTTTCAATGAAAATTAAAATAAAATAAAAACAAACAACATGAAATAAAATTGAAAAAGAAACGATCATACCATGGTGGGTTGTCTCCCACCTAGCACTTTTAGTTAAAGTCCTTAAGTTGGACATTTGGTGAGCTCCCTGCTATGGTGGCTTAGGCTTGTATTCATCCAGGAATCTCCACCAATGTTTGTATTTCCAGTAACCTCCGGGGTCCCAAACTAGGCATGTAAAGCCCTTAAGAAGCTTCAAACAGATTCTTAGGCTCCCGGGGTGACAAATGTCAGAGCAGATTCCAGGATCCCAAATCTTGCTTTTACACCCATTTTTGTTGGGATTTGTATTTTTCCAGCCGGGTGATAAGTAATTTGAATTCTCATTGCAGCTACCAAACAGCTTCCTAGACCCATTCAATTGAGCTCTACACCAACCTTTGCGTTTAAACTTAAGGCTTCCAACCATAATGAACCTTGCAGGACAATTCTTACCACTGACCATCTTCCTCTTACTCTTAATGCCACAAAGAGCTCTAAGTTGACCATCCGTCTCCAGTAGCCCATATTCAAGTGGAATTAGAAAGCTAAGGGATATGAATTTTACCCACTTGAATGTTGTGAAGGATGATGGAAACTTAGGGGGAGGGGTCTCCAATAACTTTGGCAAGGTGATTCCAAGCTCCACTCCCTTGTGCTTTTTGACAACTTCCACCTCCTTGCAAGCTTCTTTAATTTCAACCTCTTCCTCTTGGTAGCTTTCTTCTAATTCAATCCTCTCTTTACTGCTTTCCAAGGGCATGGGAGGTTGTGCTTCTTCTTCTTTAATCTCCATCTCTTGATCAACCTCTTCCAAGTCTTCAACTATGATATGCTTTGGAGGTTGTACACCCTCCTCAACATCAATTTCAATCACCTTGGAAGGAGGATCTATAACCTGACTTTCCTATGGAGGTTCAACATTTCCTAAGTCTACAACCACTTCTTCCTCTTTAATAATTACAGCTTCCTCCACTTGTTTCAGTACAAAATCATGCTTTGTACTGTCCATTGGAGTTTCTAGTATCTCCTTCATGCTACGTTCTTCATTAGATTGTCCACATGAAGCCATGGGGTTCCTTGAGTATCCGAACATCGGGAAGCTAATTGATTTATTGCTTGATTCAATTGGTGAATGGTTGCTTGAAGTTTTGCACATGTTTTTGTGAGACGCTCTGTTGAGTCTTGAGGTGATGGATATGGACATGGTACATAGGAAAGTGGTGGTTCTTGATATGGTTCATATGGCTCATAAGGTGGTTGGTATGGTGGGTAAGGGTTAGGATCATATGAGGGTGTTTGGTGGTAATGGGCTTGTGAGTATGGTGGTCCAAAGCTATGTTGAGGAGAGGGTTTATAGGAATATGGTGGTGGTTGTTGATAGTCCATTGGAGGTGGTTGTTGCCATGAGGGTTGTTCAAATCCTTGTGGCTCCTCCCATCTTTGATTGTTCCAACCTTGATGCCTGTTCTCCTTGTAATTTCCTCTTCCTGCAACATAATTGTAACCAGACTCGTAGCCAAAGGGGTGAGAGTTCATAGTAGCAAATAAAAATTAAAAACAAAAATAAAAAAAGCAATTTTAAATTAAAAGGTTATTTAAATTTTGAATTTAAAAATTAAAATTTGAAATTTGAAAATTAAATTTTTGAAGTTTGAAATTTGAATTTTGAAATTTGATTTTTGAAATAAGATAAGATAAAATAAAAATTTTAAAATAAAAACCAATAACCTCTTAATTTACGAAAAAGCAAAAATAAAAACAAAAATAAAAACAAGTAAAAAGCAAATATTTACAATAACCAATAATAAGGCACACGTTTGCGATTCCCCGGCAACGGCGCCATTTTGAAGAACTGAAGATTGATGGTTTAGAAGTTATAATAAACTCTCGTTGTAAGTATAGTTACTAAACCAAGCAATCAACCTTTCTTACAAACGTTTTGGTTGTCACAAGTAACAAACCCCTTTTAAAATTGATAACCGAGTATTTAACCTCGGGTCGTCTTCTCAAGGAATTGCAGGGAGGTATGTTCTTATTATTGGTTATGAGTTTGTAAATTGGGGTTTTGGAAGTAAGGAGGGAATATGTTATATGACAAGTAAAATAAAATAATAATAATAAAATCTCTTGGCAAGGTATGAGAAATTGAAAGTCCAAATTAGTTATCCTTCTCAATAATAAAGAAGATTGAATCTTAATTCCACTTAGTTAACCTTTGCTAAAGCAAAGGAAAGTCAAGGGATTAATTAGTTTGACCTTCGAATCCTATTTATTTCCTAAGAAAAGATTGGGATTATTGAAAGTCAATTCAATTAGCAAAGATAACAGTTATCAATTATGTTGAGCTAAGATAACTCCTGAGTTACTGATTTCTTAACCAAGACCAAAAGGAAAAAAAAGTAAATCTACTGGAATAAAAAATGTCTTCAAATGGGAATAACAATAATGTAAAGAAAGCAATAATAAACTGAAATACCTCAATTAGCACTAATGAAGATATCAAATGTAACATGGAAGAGTTCATAAATTAAATTAGAAAAATAAATAAAAAGAATATTGAAGTTGTGATGAAGAAGAAATAATCCTAAAACTAAATCCTAAGAGAGAGGAGAGAACCTCTCTCTCTAAAAACTACATCTACTCCTAAAATTGTGAATGTGAAAGCTTCCTTTTATGAATGGATGCATTCCCCCAATTTATAGCCTCTAATCTGTGTTTTCTGGGCCGCAAACTGGGTCAGAAACAGCCCAGAATTCGCTGGAGAAGAAATCTGCCACGCTGGTTTTTTGCCACTGCGATGCGGTCGCGTGGAGCACGCGTTCGCGTCGCCTAGCGTCCGGGAAACTATGGCATATTTTATATCAAATTGAAGCCCCAGATGTTAGCTTTCCAAAGCAACTAGAACCGCGTCATTTGGACCTCTGTAGCTCAAGTTATAGCCATTTGAGTGCAGAGAGATCAGGCTGGACAGCTTAGCAATTTCTCCAACTTCTTGTATTCCTTCCACTTTTGCATGCTTCCTTTCCATCCTCTAAGCCATTCCTGCCCTGTAATCTCTGAAAGCACTTAACACACATATCAAGGCATCTAATGGTAATAAGAGAGGATTAATATTAGCAAAGATAAGTCCAAAGAAACATGTTTTCAATTAAAGCACATAATTAGGAAGGCAAATGTAAAACCATGCAAATAGTATGAATAAGTGGGTAAAGAGTAGATAAAAACCATTCAATTGAGCACAAGATAAACCATAAAATAGTGGTTTATCAGAGGCTCACACTAAGACCATAGAGATTCCATTGAATTTACTTTTGCCATTCATGAGCTCTGATGAGTATTCTTCCTCTGAAGAGGATGAAGATGTTACTGAAGAACAAGTTGCTAAGTACCTTGGAGAAATCATGAAGCTAAATGCCAAGCTATTTGGTAATGAGACTTGGGAGGATGAACCCCCTTGCTCACCAAAGAACTGGATGACTTGACTAGGCAAAAATTACCTCTGAAGAGACAAGATCCTGGAAAGTTCTCAATACCTTGTACTATAGGCACCATGACCTTTAAGAAGGCTCTGTGTGACCTAGGGTCAAGCATAAACCTCATGCCTCTCTCTGTAATAGAGAAGCTAGGGATCCTTGAGGTACAAGCTGTAAGAATCTCACTAGAGATGGTAGACAATTCAAGAAAACAGCCTTATGGACTTGTAGAGGATGTCTTGGTAAAGGTTGAAGACCACTACATCCCTGCTGATTTCATAATCCTAGATACTAGGAAGTGTATAGATGAATCCATCATCCTTGGCAGACCCTTCCTAGCCACAGCAAAAGCTGTGATTGATGTTGACAGAGGAGAATTGGTCCTTCAAGTGAATGAGGACTCCCTTGTGTTTAAAGCTCAAGGATATCCCTCTGTAACCATGGAGAGGAAGCATGAAAAGCTTCTCTCAATGCAGAGTCAAACAAAATTCCCACATTCAAACTCTAAGTTTGGTGTTAGGAGGCCACAACCAAACTCTAAGTTTGGTGTTGAGAGGCCATCATCATGCTCTGAGAATCTGTGAGGCTCCATGAGAGCCCACTGTCAAGCTATTGACATTAAAGAAGCGGTTGTTGGGAGGCAACCCAATTTTACTTATCTATGTTAAATTTCTATTTTCCATTGTTATTTTATATTTTCTATAGGTTGATGATCATGTGAAGTCACAAAAACAATTGAAAAAGCAAAAACAAACTGAAAAACAGAATGAAAAATAGCACACCCTGGAAGAGAAGCCTACTGGCGTTTAAACGCCAGAAAAGGCAGCAGAATGGGCGTTAAACGCCCAGTCTGGCACCATTCTGGGCGTTTAACGCCAGAGATGGGCACCAGACTGGTGTTTAACACCAGAAAAGGGCAAGAAAATGGCGTAAACGCCAGAAATGGGCAGCAACCTGGCGTTTAACGCTAGGATTGGCAGCAAAAGGCATTTTGCACGCCTAATTGGTGCAGGAATGAGAAATCCTTGACACCTCAGGATCTGTGGATCCCACAGGATCCCCACCAACCTCAACTCACTCTCTCTCTTCTTCATACATTTCCATAATGCCCTTCTCCATAAACTCTTCACCAATCCACATCCATCCATCATAAAACCCCACCTACCTCACCATTCAAACTCAAACCACTTTCCCTCCCAAACCCACCCATACATGGCCGAACCCAAGCCCCCCTCTCCACTCCTATATAAACCCATCTTTACTCCTTCATTTTCACACATCTTAAACACTACTTCACCCCCTTGGCTGAAACACTACCCCCCTCCATCTCCTCTATTTCTTCTTCCTCTACTCTCTTCTTTCTTCTTTTTGCTTGAGGACGAGCAAACCTTCTAAGTTTTGTGTGGTAAAAGCGTTGATTTTTATTTTTCCATAACCATTTATGGCACCTAAGGCCGGAGAAACCTCTAGAAAGAGGAAAGGGAAGGTAAAAGCTTCCACCTCCGAGTCATGAAAGATAGAGAGATTCATCTCAAGGGTGCATCAAGACCACTTCTATGAAGTTGTGGCCAAGAAGAAGGTGATCCCCGAGGTCCCTTTCAAGCTCAAAAGGGTGAATATCCAGAGATCCGACATGATATTCGAAGAAGAGGTTAGAAAGTTCTCACCAACCCCATTCAACAAGTCAGAATCTTAATAGTTCAAGAGTTCTATGCCAATGCATGGATTACCAAGAACCATGACCAAAGTGTGAACCCAGACCCAAAGAATTGGCTTACAATGGTTCGGGGGAAATACTTAGATTTCAGTCCAGAAAATGTAAGGTTGGCATTCAACTTGCCAATGATGCAAGGAGATGCACACCCCTACACTAGAAGGGTCAACTTTGATCAAAGGTTGGACCAAGTCCTCATAGACATTTGTGAAGAGGGCGCTCAATGGAAGAAAGATTCAAGAGGGAAGCCGGTTCAACTAAGAAGGCATGACCTCAAGCCCGTGGCTAGGGGATGGTTGGAGTTCATCCAACGCTCAATCATTCCCACTAGCAACCGGTCTGAAGTTACTATAGACCGGGCTATCATGATCCATAGCATCATGATTGAAGAAGAAGTAGAAGTTCATGAGGTTATATCCCTAGAACTCTACAAGGTGGCGGAAAAGTCCTCTACTTTGTCAAGGTTAGCCTTCCCTCATCTCATTTGTCACCTTTGCAATTCAGCTGGAATTGACATAGAGGAAGACATCCTCATTGATGAGGACAAGCCCATCACTAAGAAAAGGATGGAGCAAACAAGAGATCCCGCTCATGGACAAGAGCATGAGGAAATTCTTCATCATGAAATCCCTGAGATGCCTCAAGGGATGCATTTTCCTCCACAAAATTATTGGGAGCAAATTAACACCTCCCTAGGAGAATTAAGTTCCAATATGGGACAACTAAGGGTGGAGCACCAAGAGCATTTTATCCTTCTTCATGAAATTAGAGAAGATCAAAGAATCATGAGAGAGGAGCAACAAAGGCAAGGAAGAGACATTGAGGAGCTCAAGCACTCCATAAGATCTTCAAGAAGAAGAACTAGTCGCCATCACTAAGGTGGACCCGTTCTTTAATTTCCTTATTCTTTATTTTTCTGTTTTTCGTTTCCTATACTTTATGTTCTATTTATGTTTGTGTCTTTATTACATGATCATTAGTGTCTTAGAGTCTATGTCTTAAAGTTATGAATGTCCTATGAATCCATCACCTTTCTTAAAAGAAAAATGTTTTAATAAAAAAAAAAAGAAGAAAAAGAAGTGCATGAATTTCGAATTTTAAAACAGATTAATTATTTTGATGTGGTGGCAATACTTTTTGTTTTTCTGAATGAATGCTTGAACAGTGCATATTTTTGAATTTGTTGTTCATGAATGTTAAAATTGTTGGCTCTTGAAAGAATGATGGAAAAGGAAAAATGCTATTGATGATCTGAAAAATCATAAAAATGATTCTTGAAGCAAGAAAAAGTAGTGAATAAAAAAAAGAGAGCAAACAGAAAAAGCCAATAGCCCTTTAAACCAAAAGGCAAGGGTAAAATAAAAAGGATCCAAGGCTTTGAGTATCAGTGGATAGGAGGGCCCACAGGAATAAAATCCTGGCCTAAGCGGCTAAACTAAGCTGTCCCTAACCATGTGCTTGTGGTGTGAAGGTGTCAAGTAAAAACTTGAGACTGAGCGGTTAAAGTCATGGTCCAAAGCAAAAAAAGTGTGCTTAAGAGCTCTGGACACCTCTAATTGGGGACTCTAGCAAAGCTGAGTCACAATATGAAAAGGTTCACCCAGTTATGTGTCTGTGGCATTTATGTATCCGGTGGTAATACTGGAAAACAAAATGCTTAGGGTCATGGCCAAAACTCATAAAGTAGCTGTGTTCAAGAATCAACATACTGAACTAGGAGAATCAATAACACTATTTAAATTCTGAGTTCCAATAGATGCCAATCATTCTGAACTTCAAAGGATAAAGTGAGATGCCAAAACTGTTCAGAAGCAAAAAGCTAATAGCCCTGCTCATCTAATTAAGACTAATCTTCATAGATGTTTTTGGAATTCATTGTATATTCTATTCTTTTTATCCTACTTTGTTTTTTGTTGCTTGGGGACAAGCAACAATTTAAGTTTGGTGTTGTGATGAGCGGATAATTTATACGCTTTTTGGCATTATTTTTAGTATATTTTTAGTATGTTTTAGTTAGTTTTTATTATGTTTTTATTAATTTTTAAATAAAAATCACAATTCTGGACTTTACTATGATTTTGTGTGTTTTTCTATGATTTCAAATATTTTCTGGCTGAAATTGAGGGACCTGAGCAAAAATCTGATTCAGAGGCTGAAAAAGGACTGCAGATGCTGTTGGATTCTGACCTTATTGCACTCGAAGTGGATTTTCTGGAGCTACAGAAGCCTAATTGGCGCGCTCTCAATTGCGTTAGAAAGTAGACATCCTGAAATTTCCAGCAATATATAATAGTCCATACTTTGCTCGAGATTTGATGGCCCAATCTGGCGTTCCAAGTCAACATAGAAATTCTGGCGTCAAAACGCCAGAACTGGCATAAAAGCTGGAGTTAAACACCCAAACTGGCACAAAAGCTGGCGTTTAACTCCAAGAAAAGTCTGTACACATGAAAGCTTCAATACTCAGCCCAAGCACACACCAAGTGGGCCCGGAAGTGGATTCTGCATCATTTACTCATTTCTGTAAACCCTAGGTTACTAGTTCTCTACAAATAGGACCTTTTACTATTATAAAAGAGGGAGAATGATCTTTGGACGTTTAGTCCTTAGACCTTTGAGGCTGGCCATTCGGCCATGCTTAGACTATTTTCACTTATTTATTTTCAACGATGGAGTTTCTACACACCATAGATTAAGGTGTGGAGCTCTGCTGTTCTTCATGAATTAATGCAAAGTACTATTGTTTTTCTATTCAATTCAAGCCTATTTCTTCTCTAAGATATTCATTAGCACACAAGAACATGATGAATGTGATGATTATGTGACGCTCATCATCATTCCCACTTATGAATGCGTGCCTGACAAACACTTCCGTTCTACATGCAAACAAGCTTGAATGCGTATCTCTTAGCCTTCTGATCTATGATCAGAGTCTTCATGGTTTAGGCTAGAATTATTGGTGGCCATTCCTGAGATCCAGAAAGTCTAAACCTTTTCTGTGGTATTTCGAGTAGGATCTGGGAAGGGATGACTGTGACGAGCTTCAAACTCGCGAGTGTTGGGCGTAGTGACAGACGTAAAAGGATCAATGGATCCTATTCCAACATGATCGAGAACCGACAGATGATTAGTCGTGCAGTGACAGCGCATTTGGAACATTTTCATTGAGAGGACGGGAAGTAGCCATTGACAACGGTGATGCCCAACATAAAGCTTGCCATGGAAAGGAGTATGAATGATTGGAAGAAGGCAATAGGAAAGTAGAGGTTCAGAAGGAGCAAAGCATCTTCATACGCTTATCTGAAATTCCTACCAATGAATTACATAAGTATTTTTATCTTTATTTTATGTTTTATTCATCTTTTAATTATCAATTATCCATAACCATTTGAATCTGCCTGACTGAGATTTACAAGATGACCATAGCTTGCTTCAAGCCGACAATCTCCGTGGGATTGACCCTTACTCACGTAAGGTTTATTACTTAGACGACCTAGTGCACTTGCTGGTTAGTTGTGCGGAGTTGTGACAAAGAGTTAAGATTATGAACGGGCGTATTAAGTCTTTAGCACCATTACCAAGGAATGAACAATCACAATTTCGTGCACCAACTCTCCATCTCCTCCTCCACATCGTTCTCCACCACGGCGCTCCACCCCTCATCCCTCGGGACGCTTAGCCCCGTCTCAGCGTTCAAGGCGCTATACTCTTCACAACACCAGAGAACCTCCGAATCTTGACTCCTTGGAGTTCAAGAATAAGTTTGGTAAAAGTCATTCTCACTATGACCCTCATCGTTTCAAATTCTTGTGCAGCATATGAGTTTCATTCTCAAGTTTTGGTAAATTGAAAATTATGTGCCTCTTTTGTTGTTGATTTAGAAGCACTTGCTGAAAAAGGAATTGATTTTAAAATGAATTTTCATGATTTAAAATGGATACCAATTTTCAAAATCAAAAAACCGGTTTATCCTAACTTGGTACGTGAGTTTTATGCAAACTTGATTTTTCATGAGGGTGAACTCCATTCTTATGTTAAAAATACTCATCTTACTCTGAGTCATGAAATGATCAGTGTTGCCCTGGGATATGAGGATGAGGGGGCCAGGGCCTTCATGTCAGGAAAATGGGATCACCACGTTGGTATTTCCCTTTAAGATGCCTTGGCTCGTGTGTGCGAACACTTTTCATCTCTGGATGGTACCACCCTGACACACAAATCCCTTGGACCTATTTGGGCTCTGTTACACCGAATCATTACCCATATTATCATGCCACAAAGTGGCTCGTATCAAAGGGTGACAGTTTGTGACACACTTGTGCTATATGCTCTTCTGAATTCTGCGCCTATTTCATTTGCATATCTCATGATTAGGCACATGTGGGATTGTGTTCGGAGTGACAAAAAATGCAATCTGCCTTATGGCATGTTTTTAACTTGTGTGTTTGATTACTTTAATATTGATCTCAGTAATGAGCCTGTGGAGAATAGGGTTTCTATGATCAAGGGCAGGGGTGTACCCGAATCTGCTAAAGGGAAAAAGGCCAAAGGTTCAAAGGCATATGTATTTTTTGAAAGTGACAATGAAAGTCTTCCGTCTACTGAAACCTCTGATAAACATCGGTTCTTCGGAATGGTCAAGGATGTCCTCACTGAATTTTCCAACATGTCCAAACTAATGGTAAAATCTTACAAAGATGCTAGAAAGCATGCTTTTGAAAATGAGAAAGCTTGGACTAAATCTCATGAATGGGTGAATTTGCTTCTTAAACGTTTGGAATCTGTTGACAAGGACATAGCCAATTCTGAAGAAGAAGAAGAAGAAGTCTTTCTTGAATCTGATGCCAATTCCTCTGATGCCTAGGATTTGCTCCCTGATGTCTCTGTTGCTGGACACACTATATTTTGTTATCTTTGAACTTGTTTCATCTGCACTATTTCTATTTGGATGATTGTAACTCTTAACCTTGACACTGTTTATGTTTTAAATATTATGGACTGCATTACTTTTCTCTATTTTGTTTGCAGGTATCCCTCTTTGATGACAAAAGGGGGAGATAAATGACTGAATTGAAAACTGTTTTGTTTTCCAAAACTAGGCTGCCCTGTTTTGAAATAGTCTGCCCTACTTTGATACTCTAAACAGACAGGGGGAGAAAAAGAAAAGACAATGGAAGGGCTGAATTGAAAATGCTCTATTTTTGTGCCCTGTTATGCTCTAATTTAGTGCTATGCTTATATTCTAACTTGGAGCTCTTTGTGTTAGTGGATTATTTCCTATTTGAGCTTTGATTACATTGATAAATTCTTTTGCTCAAGCATATATGTGATGTCTAATTTATGGAATTAAAATTTTTGATGAGCATATTCTTGTGAAAAAATGGCTATGTTTTTAAAAGGTTCCATTGTTTAATTTCTTCTTGATCTTTAGGAACCTGTTAGAGCTTGTATACAATATTTGCATTCTTGAAAATTGTGTTAAATCAGGCACACATTAAGGGGGATCTTACTGAACAAATGAAAGGGGGAGAGATTTTGAAAAATCTTCAAAGGAAGTTTTCCATCCTAAATCCTTTCAATTCAGTTTTAATAATGTTTGTCATCAAGGGGGAGATTGTTGAGTTTGGAAAACATGTATCTAATTGAAATGATGATAAAAAATTATTAAATACAAATAAGGAAATTATCAATGCTTTTAAATTACTTCCAATAGTTTGGTTAATGATTTTGTTAGTGTGCAGAAAGAAAAATTAATTTCCTAATGGACCTGCAAATGGAAGCCCATTTTTGGTTTCCAAACAAGTGTAAGCTCATCACCAAAAGTTTAATTCAAGTGGCTAAACCTTAAGATTGAGACAGGCCCAAATCACAAGCCCATGAATTAATATTGGCAAAACAAAAGAAAAGAAGGAAGTGGCCCAAGTTCTCAAGCAAGTTTCGGTTACCTACTCTCATGGTTAATGGATTTCAAATTACAACTCAATTAAATTCATACCTTGGTAACTGAAAGTGAAAATTCAATTTGATTTAATTACATTGAATGCTTTACACGTTACTTTATGCCTTGGGGAATGGAAGTGGAAATTCAATTTGTTTTAATTCCATTCATTACTTCCTTCGAAAGTTTCCTTCTGTCTTCTCTCTCCTCTTTCTTGCTTTCAGTCACTTCCATCAACAGAAAAAGAAGATAGAAGAAGATATCATAGAAAAGCCTATGAAGAAGAAAGGTTAAGAAAGATATTTGCTACAGAAGGAAAGATTTTGAAGAAAAGCTTCAAGATTTTCGTTGCCAAGAATAGAAGCAATCCGCCTCTGTTAGGAAGAAGATCTAGTTTGATAAAAGTTCATTCCCATTTTTGTTCATCAAAGAAAGAAGATAGCTTCTGAAGTCTCAAGTAAGAAGAAGCAAAAATGGAAAACCTGAAGCACTCTTGAGTCAGAAGCTCATCAAGGGTCCAAGTTCAATCTTGTGGCCAAAGTCAAGATCAAGGGTCTAGATTGAAGAAACTTGATGAAAAAGGTTGAGAAAGATGAGGTAAGCTTGCATGCATCAACCTCGGTTCTCTCATCTCTCTCTGTTGAAGCCGCTGCTACTCGTTGGTAGGAGAAGAAGTTGCTGGGTTAGGGTTTTAACTTTGGAAGCTTCCCCTTCTATATTAAGGGTGAACGGCCAAGGATTGAGATCAAGGAGAGAAAGTGAAAAAGCACAGAGTTCTCATAGTTACCCGAGCTTCCTGAGTTCTTCTCCTTCAATGGTGTTCATTTTGTTTTCCTTTTCTTAGTATTTGTCTTCTGAGTCTCATGGTGAAAAAGACAAACATGGTAAAGTTTGTAAGAAAAAGCCAGTGAGAGAAAAAAGGAAGTGATCAAATTAGAGAAAAAGTCAGAGATGTCTCAGAGTTTCTTTGTACATCTTTCTGTTGTGTTTCATGATCCTGTGGAGATTCTCTTGCAAGTTGGGTTAGCACTTTGCAGTTGAAAATCTTGGTTTCAGTCCAAGTCAAGTTTAGATTAGGGTTAGAATCTGGATTTGTCCCAGATAGGATTGGGTAGATCCTAGGGAAAGAAATTGGTGTTTGTAATCTGTTAAAGATAGTAAAATTCTGTCACTGTTATGATGGAGACTAGATGTAGGCTGCATTATACTTAATTAGCAGCTAAACTAGGATACATCTTGGTGTGATTCTCTCTTCTCTACTTCTGGTTTGCAGGAGACAAAATGAAAAATGTCTCTCAACTTTTTACGAGACAAAACAAAAATGTCTCTTAACCTGTTACGAGACAAAAAGTGAAAATATATCCTAAAGTTCATTGGAAAAGTAAAAGTAATACTCTACGAAAAGGGAAGCTAAGATTCAACCTCCCCTTTTCTTAGCCACTGATTACCATCACTTACAAGCACAAGTTCCATTAGTCTTTGTACTCTCTTATTAACCCATCAATAATATAATTATCAATTTTCTCAAACCATTCATCCAAATTATTTATTCAATCAAAACTATCCTTGCTACAATATTCAAGTCCACAATACACTAAGCCCCAATTTGGGTAAATAGCTTAATTAAGTTCCTTTTGAAAAAATAGCTTAAACAATAAATGCTTATATTAAAAGTAGCTTATTTAAATAAGTTATTTTGTGTTTGGTTTTTTAGTTCTAAAAGTGCTTATTTTAAAAGAAATGTGATAAGAAGCTTTTTATTATGAGAGAAGTAATTTTTTTTTTAACTTTTCCATAAGCACTTAAATAGCTTCTTAGAAAGTTACAATTTAGTTTTGAAAATTGCACTAGACATTAATGCTATACTTTTTCAGAAGTTAAAAGTTAAAAAAAGTTACTTATGAACCTAACCAAACAGGTCCTAAACTAACATCAAACTACTTCATAAAACTAACAGTGGCATCAGAGTTGTGTTCAATCATCTATAACAATTTTTTTATAACCATGTCTATCTCAACCATAAATATTCTGGTGCGCATATTGTCAAAAGACAATTATGAGAACTGACATTCTCAAATGAAAACCTTTCTACAAGCACAAGACTTGTGGGGTGTCCACGAAGGATTCATCATGTCAGAGAATCAAGTAACACTTTCCACTGTAGAAAAGAAGAAATTGAAGGAAGAGCAACAAAGAAATTAAATTGCTTTATGGGCTTGTTTGGGTGAGCTTCTAAAAAAAGATCTTTTTTTGAGTTATTTTTTTTAAAAGATCTTATAGAAAAGTAAAAGTAATTTTATGTTTGGATATCTCATGCAAAAAGATCTTTTTATCTATCAATTATGTTTGAATTTAACAAGATAAAAATACTTTTTTATTTATTTATTATATGAAAAACATCTTTTTTTTAAAGAAAAAAGATCTTTTAAAAAAAAGATGTAAATTACAACTTCTTAAAATAGATGTTTTTTTTTTAATTTTTCTAGTGCTTTTACTTTTACTACTAGAAATTTGCCAAACACGTTAAAAAATAAAAAAAAGGATCTTTTTTATTGAAAAAGATATTTTTTTTATCAAATAATGGCGCCCAAACAAGCACTATACCTCCTCCAACAAGCTATAACGAAGACAATCTTCTCAAGGATAAGAGAGGAATATCGACAGCTAAGGGAGTATAGAAAAAATTGGAGTAAGAGTTCAGAGGCAATGGTGCACGAAATCGTGATCGTTCATTCCTTGGTAACGGCGCTAAAAACTTAATACGCACGTTCTTAATCTTAGTTCTTCTTCACAATCTCGCACAACTAACCAGCAAGTGCACTGGGTCGTCCAAGTAATAAACCTTACGTGAGTAAGGGTCGATCCCATGGAGATTGTCGGTTTGAAGCAAGCTATGGTCACCTTGTAAATCTCAATCAGGCGGATTCAAATGGTTATAGAGTTTTAATAATTAAAATATAATTAAAATAAATTGGGATAGAAATACTTATGTAATTCATTGGTGAGAATTTCAGATAAGCATATGGAGATGCTTTTGTTCCTTCTGAACCTCTGCTTTCCTACTGTCTTTATCCAATCCTTCATACTCCTTTCCATGGCAAGCTGTATGTTGGGCATCACCGTTATCAATGGCTACTTCCCGTCTTCTCAGTGAAAATAGTCCAAAATGCGCTGTCACCGCACGGCTAATCATCTGTCGGTTCTCGATCATGCTGGAATAGGATTCAGTAATCCTTTTGCGTCTGTCACTATGCCCAGCACTCGCGAGTTTGAAGCTCGTCACAGCCATCCCTTCCCAGATCCTACTCGGAATACAACAGACAAGGTTTAGACTTTCCGGATCTCAAGAATGACCGCCAATAATTCTAGCCTATACCACGAAGACTCTGATCGTAGATCAGGAGGCTAAGAGATATGCATTCAAGCTTGTTTGCATGTAGAACGTAAGTGTTTGTCAGGCACGCATTCATAAGTGAGAATGATGATGAGCGTCACATAATCATCACATTTATCATGTTCTTGTGTGCGAATGAATATCTTAGAGAAGAAATAGGCTTGAATTGAATAGAAAAACAATAGTACTTTGCATTAATTCATGAGGAACAGCAGAGCTCCACACCTTAATCTATGGTGTGTAGAAACTCTACCGTTGAAAATACATAAGTGAAGATAGGGTACACATGGCCGAATGGCCAGCCTCCCATGGAGGTCTCAGAACTTAAAAGTTACATAATGTGTTCCAGAGATGTAAATACAATAGTAAAAAGTCTTATTTCTACTAAACTAATTACTAGGATTTACAGAATTAAGTAAATGATGTGGAAATCCACTTCTGGGCCCACTTGGTGTGTGCTTGGGCTGAGCGTTGAAACTTTCACGTGTAGAGGTCTTATTTGGAGTTGAACGCCAGTTTGTAACTTGTTTCTGGCGTTTAACTCTGCTTTGTAACTTGTTTCTGGCGTTTAACGCCAGAATAGGGCATAGAGCTGGAGTTGAACGCCAGTTTGCGTCATCTAAACTTGAGCAAAGTATGAACTATTATATATTGCTGAAAATCCCTGGATGTCTACTTTCCAACGCAATTGAGAGCGCGCCATTTGGACTTCTGTAACTCCAGAAAATTCACTTTGAGTGCAGGGAGGTCAGAATCCAACAGCATCTGCAGTCCTTCTTCAGCCTCTGAATTTGATTTTTGCTCAAGTCCCTCAATTTCAGCCAGAAAATATCTGAAATCACAGAAAAACACACAAACTCATAGTAAAGTCCAGAAATGTGATTTTTATTTAAAAACTAACTGAATCATACTAAAAACTATGTAAAAACAATGCCAAAAAGCGTATAAATTATCCGCTCATCACAACACCAAACTTAAATTGTTGCTTGTCCCCAAGCAACTGAAAATCAAATAGGATAAAAAGAAGAGAATATACTATAAATTCCAAAATATCAATGAAACTTAGCTCCAATTAGATGAGCGGGACTAGTAGCTTTTTGCCTCTGAATAGTTTTGGCATCTCACTTAATTCATTGAAGTTCAGAATGATTGGCATCTATAGGAACTTAGAATTTAGATAGTGTTATTGATTCTCCTAGTTCAGTATGTTGATTCTTGAACACAGCTACTTTATGAGTTTTGGCCATGACCCTAAGCATTTTGTTTTCCAATATTACCACTGGATACATAAATGCCACAGACACATAACTGGGTGAACCTTTTCATATTGTGACTCAGCTTTGCTAGAGTCCCCAATTAGAGGTGTCCAGAGCTCTTAAGCACACTTTTTTTGCTTTGGACCACGACTTTAACCGCTCAGTCTCAAGTTTTTACTTGACACCTTCACGCCACAAGCACATGGTTAGGGACAGCTTGGTTTAGCCGCTTAGGCCAGGATTTTATTCCTTTGCGCCCTCCTATCCACTGATGCTCAAAGCCTTGGATCCTTTTTATTACCCTTGCCTTTTGGTTTAAAAGGTTACTGGCTTTTTTGCTCTTGCCTTTTGGTTTAAAGAGCTCTTGGCTTTTTCTGCTTGCTTTTTCTTTTTCTTTCTTTTATTTTTTTCGCCAATTTTCCTTTCTTTTTTTTTTTTTGCAAGCTTTTGTATTCACTGCTTTTTCTTGCTTCAAGAATCAATTTTATGATTTTTTAGATTATCCAATAACATTTCTCCTTTTTCATCATTCTTCAAGAGCCAACAATTTTAACATTCATAAACAACAAATTCAAAAGATATATGCACTGTTCAAGCATTCATTCAGAAAACAAAAAGTATTGTCACCACATCAAAATAATTAAACTAATTTCAAGGATGAATTCAAAATTCATGTACTTCTTGTTCTTTTGTAATTAAAACATTTTTCATTTAAGAGAGGTGATGGATTCATGAGACATTCATAGCTTTAAGACATAGACACTTAAACACTAATGATCATATAGTAAAGACACAAACATAAATAAAACATAAGGCTCAAAAACCAAAAAACAGGAAAATAAGAACAAGGAGATTAAGGAACGAGTCCACCTTAGTGAGGGTGACGTCTTCCTCTTCTTGAAGAACCAATGGTGCTCTTGAGGTTCCATCCTTAGTTGTCCCATGTTGGAACTTAATTCTCCTAGGGAGGTGTTGATTCGCTCCCAATAGTTTTGTGGAGGGAAGTGCATCCCTTGAGGCATCTCAGGGATTTCATGGTGAGGAATTTCCTCATGCTCTTGTTGAGGTCCATGATCTCTTGTTTGCTCCATCCTTTTCTTAGTGATGGGATTGTCCTCATCAATGAGGATATCTCCCTCTATGTCAATTCCAGCCGAATTGCAGAGGTGGCAAATAAGGTGAGAAAAGGCTAACCTTGCCAAAGTGGAGGGCTTGTCAGCCACCTTGTAGAGTTCTTGAGGTATAATCTCATGAACTTCCACTTCCTCCCCAATCATGATACTATGGATCATGATGGCCCGGTCTACAGTAACTTCAGACCGGCTGCTAGTAGGAATAATTGAGCGTTGAATGAACTCCAACCATCCTCTAGCTACAGGCTTAAGGTCCGGTCTTCTCAATTGAACCGGCTTGCCTCTTGAGTCAACTTTCCATTGAGCTCCTTCCACACATATGTCCATGAGAACTTGGTCCAACCTTTGATCAAAGTTGACCCTTCTAGTGTAGGGGCGTGCGTTTTCTTGCATCATTGGCAAGTTGAACGCCAACCTTACATTTTCCGGACTGAAATCTAAGTATTTCTCCCGAACCATTGTAAGCCAATTCTTTAGATTCGGGTTCCTACTTTGATCATGGTTCCTAGTGATCCATGCGTTTTTATAGAACTCTTGAACCATTAAGATCCCGACTTGTTGAATAGGATTAGAGAGAACTTCCCATCCTCTTCTTCTAATCTCTTGTCGGATCTCCGGATATTCGCTCTTTTTGAGCTTAAAAGGGACCTCAGGGATCACCTTTTTCTTGGCCACAACTTCATAGAAGTGGTCTTGATGGACCTTTGAGATGAATCTCTCCATCTTCCATGACTCAGAGGTGGAAGCAATTACCTTCCCTTTCCTCTTTCTTAAGGTTTCTCTACCTTAGGTGCCATTAGTGGTTATGGAAAAACAAAAAGCAATGCTTTTACCACACCAAACTTAAAAGGTTTGCTCATCCCCGAGCAAAAAAAGAAAGGAAGTAGTAGAAGAAGAAGAAAATGGAGGAGATGGAGGGAGAGAGTGTATTTGGCCAAGGGGGAGAAGTGGTGGTTGTGATGTGTGAAAATGGAGTAGTGTTGAGGAATTTATATAGGGGTGGGGTGAAGGGTAGGTTTCGGCCATTAGGGTTGGATTTGGGAGGGAAAAAATTTGAATTTTGGAGGTAGGTGGGGTTTATAGGGAAGAGTGGATGGATGTGAGTGGTTAAGGGTATTTAGGGAAGAGGTATGGAGGTGATTGGTGAAGGGTATTTGGGGAAGAGAGTTATGAAAAGGTGTGAAGAGGAGAGAAGAAGAGGTGGGGTAGGTGGGGATCCTATAGGGTCCACAGATCCAGAGGGGTCAAGGACTTAGCATCTCTGCTCCAATTAGGCGTGCAAAACGCCCTTAGAGTGTATGTCTGGCGTTAAACGCCAGCTTGCTGCTTGTTTCTGGCGTTTAACGCCAATTCCATGCTCTGTTCTGGCGTTAAACGCCAGTCTGGTGCTTGCTTCTGGCGTTTAACGCCAGCTTGATGCTTCTTTCTAGCGTTAAACGCCAGTTTGATGTTTCTTACTGGCGTTTAAATGCCAGTAAGCTCTTCCTCCAGGGTGAGCTATTTTTAATGCTTTTTTTCATTCTATTTTTGATTTTTCAGTAGTTTTTGTGACTTTACATGATCATCAACCTAAAGAAAACATAAAATAGCAATGGAAAATAAATAGATATAATTAAATAACATTGGGTTGCCTCCCAACAAGCGCTTCTTTAATGTCAATAGCTTGACAGTGAGCTCTCATGGAGCCTCACAAATGTTCAGAGCATTGTTGGGACCTCCCAACACCAAACTTAGAGTTTGAATGTGGGGGTTCAACGCCAAACTTAGAGTTTGGTTGTGGCCTCCCAACACCAAACTTAGAGTTTGACTGTGGGGACTTTGGTTGACTCTGCAGTGAGAGAAGCTTTTCATGCTTCCTCTCTATGGTTACAGAAGGAGAACCTTGAGTCTTAAATACAAGGTAGTCCTCATTCAGTTGAAGGACCAACTCTCCTCTGTCCACATTAATCACAGCTTTGGCTGTGGCTAGGAAGGGTCTTCCAAGGATGATGGATTCATCCTCATCCTTCCCAGTGTCTAGGATTATGAAATCAGTAGGGATGTAAAGGACTTCAACCTTTACTAACAAGTCCTCTACTAATCCATAAGCCTGTTTCATTGATTTGTCTGCCATCTCTAGTGAGATTCTTGCAGCTTGTACCTCATAGATTCCCAGTTTCTCGATTACAGAGAGTGGCATGAGGTTTATCCCTGACCCAAGGTCACACAGAGCCTTATCAAAGGTCATGGTGCCTATGGTACAAGGTATGAAGAACTTTTCGGGATCCGGTTTCTTCTGAGGCAATGTCTGCCTTATCAATGCACTTAGTTCATTGGTGAACAAGGGGGGTTCATCCTCCCAAGTATCATTACCAAATAAATTGACATTCAACTTCATGATGGCTCCTAGATATTTAGCAACCTGCTCTTCAATGATGTCTTCATCCTCTTCAGAGGAAGAATAGTCATCAGAGCTCATGAATGGTAAAAGGAGGTTCAATGGAATCTCTATGGTCTCTAGATGAGCCTCAGATTCCTTTGGTTCCTCAAAGGGAAACTCCTTATTGGTCAGTGAACGTCCCAGGAGGTCTTCCTCACTAGGATTCACGTCCTTCTCCTCCTCTCTAGGTTCGGCCACACCAAGTAAGGTTATGGCCTTGCACTCTCTTTTTGGATTCTCTTTTGTATTGCTTGGGAGAGTACTAGGAGGAGTTTCAGTGACTCTTTTACTCAGCTGGCCCACTTGTGCCTCCAAATTTCTAATGGAGGACCTTGTTTCATTCATGAAGCTTAGAGTGGCCTTAGATAAATCAGGGACTATATTTGCTAAGCTAGATAGATTCTGCTCAGAATTCTCTGTCTATTGCTGAGAGGATGATGGAAAAGGCTTGCTATTGCTAAACCTGTTTCTTCTACCATTATTAAAGCCTTGTTGAGGCTTTTGTTGATCCTTCCATGAGAAATTTGGATGATTTCTCTATGAGGGATTATAAGTGTTTCCATAGGGTTCTCCCATGTAATTCACCTCTGCTATTGCAGGGTTCTCAGGATCATAAGCTTCTTCTTCAGAAGATGCTTCTTTAGTACTGTTGGATGCAGCTTGCAATCCATTCAGACTCTGAGAAATCATATTGACTTGCTGAGTCAATATTTTATTCTGAGCCAATATGGCATTCAAAGTATCAATTTCAAGAACTCTCTTCCTTGGAGGCGTTCCATTACTCATAGGATTCCTTTCAGAAGTGTACATGAACTGGTTATTTGCAACCATGTCAATGAGTTCATGAGCTTCTACAGGCATTTTCTTTAGGTGAATGGATCCACCTGCAGAATGGTCCAATGACATCTTTGATAATTCAGACAGACCATCATAGAATATATCCAGGATGGTCCATTCTGAAAGCATGTCAGAAGGACACTTTTTGGTTAGTTGCTTGTATCTCTCCCAAGCTTCATAGAGGGATTCACCTTCTTTCTGTTTGAAGGTTTGAACATCCACTCTAAGCTTGCTAAGCTTTTGAGGAGGAAAGAACTTGGCTAAGAAAGCCGTGACCAGCTTATCCCAAGAGTTCAGGCTATCTTTAGGTTGAGAGTCCAACCATATTCTAGCTCTGTCTCCTACAGCAAACGGGAAAAGCATAAGCCTGTAGACCTCGGGATCAACCCCATTGGTCTTAACAATATCACAGATTTACAAGAATTCAGTTAAAAACTGAAAAGGATCTTCTGATGGAAGTCCATGAAATTTGCAATTCTGTTTCATCAGAGAAACTAATTGAGGCTTTAGCTCAAAATTGTTTGCTCCAATGGCAGGGATTGAGATGCTTCTTCCATGTAAGTTGGAATTTGGTGCAAATCTCCACCATTGTTATTATTTTCGGCCATGTCTCCTTCATTTTCGAAAATTTCTATCATATTTTCTCCAGAGAGTTGTGCTTTAGCTTCCCTTAGCTTCCTCTTCAGAGTCCTTTCAGGTTCAGGATCAGCTTCAACAAGAATGTTCTTATCCTTGCTCCTGCTCATGTGAAAAAGAAGAGAACAGAAAATATGGAATCCTCTATGTCACACTATAGAGATTCCTTTATGTGAGTAGAAGAGGAGAATAGAAGAAGGAGAAGAGAAAAAATTCGAAAATTAATTAAAATAAAATAAAAATATTTTTATTTTTATTTTAAATATTAATTAGAATTCAAAAATTAAAAAGAGAAATAAAATTAAATTAAAATTTAAAACAATTAGTTAATTAAAAAGAATTTTGAAAAAGGGGGAAGGAGTTTTCGAAAATTAGAGAGAGAAAATTAGTTAGGTGGTTTTAAAAAAGATATGATTGAAATAGAAAACTTTTAAAATCAAACAAAAAGTCAGGTAGTTAATTGAAAAAGGATTTGAAAATCAAATTTGAAAAGATGGGGAGTTAGAAAAAATTTTGAAATTAAAATTGAAAAAGATATGATTGAAAGATATTTTGAAAAAGATTTGAAAAGGAAATTTAAAAAGATTTGATTTTGAAAATTAAAGTTAATTACTTGACTAACAAAAAACAAAAAGATATGATTTTAAAATTTTAAAGATTGAACCTTTCTTAATAGGCAAGTAACAACTTGAAATTTTTGAATCAAAATATTAAATGTTAGTAATAAATTCGAAAATATGAAGTAAAAATAAGAAAAAGATTTCGAAAATTAATTTTAAAAATTTTCAAAAATATATAAAAAAAATTGAAAAAGATTTGAAAATGGTAGAATTTTTAAATTAAAATTTTGACTTGATTAGCAAGAAACAACTAAATTTTAAAACTTTTTGACTAAATCAAACCAAAATTTCGAAAATTTATGAGAGAATAAGGGAAACATATTTTTTTTATTTTTAAATTTTTAATGATGAAAGAGAAAAATACAAAATTGACACAAAACATAGAAATTATGAATCAAAACAACTAATGCATGCAAGAACACTTTGAATGTCAAGATGAACACCAAGAACACTTTGAAGATCAAGATGAACATCAAGACTTATTTTTGAAAATTTTTAAGAAAAAAAACATGCAAGACACCAAACTTAGAAATTTTCAAACTTTAGACACTAACAAACTGAAAATGCATATGAAAAACAAGAAAAGCCACAAAACAAGAAAAATTAAAGATCAAACATAGAAAATCATCAAGAACAACTTGAAGATCATGAAGAACACATGCATGAATTTTTGAAAATTTTAAGAAAAAATAAAAAGATGCAATTGACACCAAACTTACAAATTGACACTAGACTCAAACAAGAAACATAAAATTTTTGGTTTTTATGATTTTATAAGAATTTTTGGTTTTTTTCGAAAATTATTTTGGGAAAAACGAAAAAGAAGAAATTTTTTTTGTATTATTTTCGAAAATAAGAAATAAAAAGCTTAAAATAAAATAAAATTACCTAATCTGAGCAACAAGATGAACCGTCAGTTGTCCAAACTCGAACAATCCCTGGCAACGGCGCCAAAAACTTGGTGCACGAAATCGTGATCGTTCATTCCTTGGTAACTGTTCCGAGGGTTACCTAAAACTGTAGGTCGATCTCAGACGAGATCTTCTGTACGGGTCGGAGATGACGTGTCCGGCTGATGGGTGGCGGCCGGAGCTGTCGTGTCCGACTTGTTGGACTGGCTGCACTGCTGATCCTTGATCACCGGAAGGTGGGGGGTACCTGCAAGAGACTCCGATGCTTAAGTTAGCATGGGTATTAAACAGGTTTTTAGTAGAATCAGAGTATGAGTTATACCTGGGTGCTCCAGTGTATTTATAATGGTGTAGAGTGACCTTTTTAGATAAGATAAGTTAGTTATCTTATCTTATCTTATCTTTGAGTTGAGGTCAGCTTATCTTCAAAGGAACCGCCCTTATCTCTATAGGCTTGGACTGCCTTTGGATTTGGGTCGTGTTCCTCTATTTGGGCCCCTTACTGGGCTTTCCTGTCGATTTGACCGACCTCTTTGAGAAGAGGTCGAATAGCTTGACCTGAGGAGGTCAGTCGCTTTATTACTGAACATCCCGGATTGGATAGCTCGACCCAGGGTGTGAACAGTGCCCCTGCTTGAGCTAGGTCTTCTGCTTTGAGGTCGAGTCCTTGACTTCGATCTTTCTCTAGTGAAGCCGAACTCGAGCATTTTGTCGATTCCTTTCTTTGTAGAACCTTTTTTTGAATGTGGAACGTTTTTCTCTAAAAGCGCGCGCTTTTATATCAGGGCTTTGTTCTTGGGAACGTGCGAGGGTTTAATACCTTCATTAATTAGTATTAATTACCCCGTTTCCCTTGGCTTTTATTTTGAATTTTTGCAATCAGAAACGGTTTCTCTCCTTCATTTTTCTTTGTAACTTCTCCCTTCGTTCTCTCGCTTTCTGTTTTTCGCCTACATTTTGCCTTTCCTGCGTTGCGGCGTCATTCAGCGATTTTGTCGGCGATTCCGTCTTTCCATCTTCAACCTCCCTCGAAGCTTCTCCATTCGTTCAGGTTGGTTTTTCTTTCTTTGTGCCTCTTTCGTCGTTTTTGCCTTCGATTTTTGATAGGTTTCGATTTTCTCTTGAAGTCTGAATCTTTTCGTATTACTGTGTGCCTGCTTGTTTGATGCTTAAGAGTTTTCTTTTTGCTTTTGAAATGGTCCCTTCACACTGCTTGTTTTCTTTGAAAGATTCTTCCTTTTGTCATGCTGATAGCTTCTACTAATGAATTCTGTCATTTTACTTTTTCTGGGGGTTTTTTATTTTCTTGGAAAAGGTGACGTCTTTGATGACTTTTTCTTTGATATGCTTTGCCATTGTGTTTGTTGATAAGCTAAGACTGTGAATTTGGAATATAGCTATTTTGGCTTTGACTGATTTGTAGCTTTCTGGGATGCATGCTGCTTTCTTTTTCACTTTAAAGATTTTTTCTCGTTAGCTTTGTAGGTTTTTCCTGAATCTTTGTTCCTTGACTGCCTCCAAAGGACGCCCTTAGACCTTCTGTGTGGGTTCTAGGGTTTTCCTTTTGTTGTTTGTGTCGTCTGGGTCATATTAGCCGAGTTGTTTTGTCCTTCGTCCGAGATGTTTTTAGTAATCCGATCTTCTTTTCTTGTTGTAGGATTAGTTGGCCTCATGTCTTCTCATAAAAATATTGTTGAGACGTCTTCCCAAGTCCCTGAGGGCATGGCTGATTGGGTGAATTCTATGGTTTTGTTGTGTGCTTCTTTGGTTGACTCTGAGTTCTGTCAGCAACTTAGACAATTTCATAAGATCTGTGGTAGTGGTGGTGATGAAAAGAACTATGAACTTGTATCTCCAAGTTCTGAGGAGAGGGTATGTTTCTCTACTCGGATTGCCGGAGAGCGCCCTTTTTTCTACGCCTACGACTTCTTTTTTAGTCAAATGAGTATTACTCTTCCTTTCACTGATTTTGAGACCAACCTGTTATGGTCATGTAATGTTGCTCCTTCCCAACTTCACCCCAATTCCTGGGGTTTCATAAAAAATTTTCAATTGTTGTGTCATGGATTTGGTATTCCTACTTCACAATCTCTTTTCTTCTATCTCTTTGTTTTGACGAAGCCTGGGGTAGTAAAGAAGAAAGCCGCTTGGGTTTCTTTCCGAGCTTCCCAGGGAAAGAAGGTCTTCTCCATGTTTGATGAATCTTTCTGTGATTTTAAAAATTACTTTTTCAAGGTCCGAGCTGTTGAAGGAGCTCGGCCCTTTTTTCTGGATGAAAATGACGAGCCCGCCTTTCCCTTGGAATGGCAAAAGGATGTGAGAGTATCTAGATATACATGGAAAATGTTGGATGAGGCTAAGCAAGCTTTTGTGACTGTCTTGGAAGAACACTGGGGTCAGCCTCCCCATCTCAACACAAAGAAATTTCTAACCAATCCATCTCTCCTCCAAACTGAGCTGGGTAGTTATGTTTTTTATTTTCCTCTATTGTCTGCTCCTATATTGTTCGCAAACTCTTTTCCGATTTGTGACTTGATTCCTTACTGTTGTGTTTTGCTTGCAGAGATGATTAAGAATAATGAATCTATAAAGGCCTTCAAAAGGGCGAAGAAAGCTACCACAGCCCAAAATGTCTCGGCCAAGGCGGCCGGGGAGGGATCATCCCAGGCGCAGTCAAAGCCGGCCGTTCCGAGCTCACCTGGGGCGAGAAAGGTAATCCCGACTCCCTGGGTTCGTTTGGTTGATCCTCCCCAAGCCTCTGTTGCCACTTCTGGTGCTCCTCCCAACAAAAAGCAAAAAACAATTGAGCCTTTCAACCTTGATGCCCCTTATTTTGACGCGGTCGAGTTCGTAGATCAGCAGATCGGTCCTTACGGTGCCCTCCCTTTGGATGATGTATCACTCCTTCGCCATTTGGACTTTATAACTCGGAGTAGTGTTAAGATGGCGCACATGGGAGCTGTCTTGTACCGAACTGCCCAAAATATTCCTCTTCATGCCACCAAAGCCTTCATGGAGGAAGCTAAACAGGAGTTTGATCGGATGAAGGGCTTGAAGGAGGAGCTCGAAGTGAAAGTGACCAAACTAGAGAAGGAGCTGGAAAGCGAGAAGGCTAGCTCCCTTGCCTTGGCGGCTTTTGTGAGGTTGGCCGAGGACACGGCATTGAGGCATAAAGACAGCTATGTTACATCCTATCAGGAGGTAATGCTTCTGAGGGAGGAGTTGGAGTCTGCCCGAGCTGATTACTCCGAGCTCCAGGGTCATCTTGTCAGTAGCGTGAATGCTGCTTATGAGAACCTGAAGAAGCAGGTTCGAATTCTGGCTCCCGAGGTCGACCTTTCTCTTTTCAGCCTGGACAATGTTGTGAGGGATGGTAAGATTGTCCCTGACAACCCGGATGATGATAATGTCGAACCTACCGCTGCGCCTGCTGCTAAAGTGTCAACTTCTACAGTTCCTTCAGTTGAGGTCGGTCATCCCGTATCCGATCCGGACTGTCAAATCCTGAATCGGGATGATGGGACCGTGGATGCTGTGCCCATTCAGACTCGCCCTCCTTCACCCCATGCTGATGCTACCGGGAAGGCTCCTGATGTTTAACTAAACTTTTTTATCTTGATTGTGTAGATAGCCCGGCTTGTGGGCTTTTAAACTCTTTATTTTGTAAATTTCATTTTGCTGACTGTTGACACTTGTTTTGTTGCTTGTTTAGCAACTTTAGGCTGAAAAACAAAAAATAGCTTCCAAGTTCTTGGGGCTGATTTGGGTAGCCCCTTTGAATTTGTTTTTATCACAACTTCGCGCCTTTAGTATCATGTCGATCTTTATCTCGTCTAGGCACTTTTTCTAGGCTTTTGGTAGTGCTGGAGCCTTGTTGCTCAATCTCTTTGAGTTGCTTTTGTTCTTGTGGCTTTGATTCCTTTGAGGCAACAAACAAAAATCCTGTTTTGTTTGGACCTTTTGTGAGGTCTCTGCCAAGTATTACTTTTTTGTAGCCTTCGCACTTTATGTGGGTTGACTTCGTCATGTTGGGCCTTTCTAAGTTACTTTTGTAATCCTCTTTCTTGGACCTTGTTCAGGTCTCTTTCAGGGATTACGTTTATAACTTTTATGTTTTGGGCCGACTTCGTCATGTTGGATCAAGTTATTTTGTAATCCTCTTTCTTGGACTTTGTTCAAGTCTCTTTCAGGGATTACTTCTATAACTTTATGTTTTGGGCCGACTTCGTCATGTTGGATCAAGTTATTTTGTAATCCTCTTTCTTGGACTTTGTTCAAGTCTCTTTTAGGGATTACTTCTATAACTTTATGTTTTGGGCCGACTTTGTCATGTCGGGCCCTTCTAAGTTACTTTTGTAATCCTCTTTCTTGGACCTTGTTCAGGTCTCTTTCAGGGATTACTTCTATAACTTTATGTTTTGGGCCGACTTCGTCATGTCGAGCCCTTCTAAGTTAAAGTAATCCTCTTTTATAGGGTTGGCCAGACCTCTTTCCAGGGTTTACTTATAACTTGGTTTGACTTGGTCCGACTTCTTAACATCGGCCAGTCTTTTAAGTTATTATTTAGCAATCCATCAGGACCTCGTCAGATCCTTTCTCCGGATCACTTTCGATAACTTCTTGCATTATTCTGTTTTTATCTTTGCCGATTTGTAGAAGGTGGGTTAAATCCTCGTTTAGTTGACCTTTAGATGAATTTGGTTTTCATCTTTGTTGGTCTTTATCGTGATCGTGCAGTGAATTTATTTTTCACTTTCTACCAATCTGTCGCTTTATAATCAGACGATGAATGTTTTAGATTAATGCGTCTTGAAAAATTTGTAGAATGTCTAATATATTTTATTTAAAAGAAAATGAAAATATGTACATATAGAGTTTTTATCCTTTTGAGTCGGACAATTTCTGGATCTCAACTTGGTGCCTCATTAAAAAACCTTTTCAAGAAAAAGAGTGCATCCTATGATGAGATCTTTTACCTTCTCTAGCTATAGTACCTTCTTAGGTTGCAGACGTGCCACGACCTAGGAAGTTCTCGCCCGTCGAGTTCGGATAGTCTGTAGTAGCCCTTCCCAAGTACTTCTATGACTCGGTAGGGTCCTTTCCAGTTTGCTGCCAGCTTTCCTTCTCCGGTTCGAGTTGTTCCAATATTATTTCGGATTAGGATGAGATCATTCTCAGCGAAACCTCTTGGCACTACCTTTTGATTATATCTGGAAGCCATTCGACGTTTTAGTGCTTCTTCCCTGATTCGAGCTCTTTCTTGGATTTCAGGAAGTAGGTCGAGCTCTTCCCTTTGAAGTTGGGAGTTGGCTTCTTCATTGTAATGGACCACTCTAGGCGACCCTTCCTCGATCTCTACCGGGATCATTGCCTCCATTCCGTATGCTAATCGGAAGGGTGATTCCTTTGTGGTAGAATGTGGCATTGTTCGATATGCCCATAGGACTTGTGGAAGTTCTTCGACCCAAGCTCCCTTTGCATCTTGTAATTTCCATTTTAGCCCGGCCAATATGATTTTGTTAGCAGCTTCGGCTTGTCCATTGGCTTGGGGATGTTCGACGGAGGTGAACTGGTGCTTTATGTTCAAGTCGGCTACTAATTTTCTGAAGCCTGCATCTGTGAATTGGGTGCCATTGTCTGTGGTGATGGAGTATGGAACCCCGAACCTTGTGACAATGTTTCTATATAGAAATGTTCGACTTCTTTGAGCAGTGGCGTTAGTTAAGGGTTCTGCCTCGATCTACTTTGTGAAATAGTCTACCCCTACTATGAGGAATTTAACTTGTCCCGATCCCTGGGGAAAGGGTCCGAGAAGGTCGAGTCCCCATTTTGCGAATGGCCAAGGTGAGGTTACGCTAATGAGCTCCTCTGGAGGGGCGATGACATGGTAGACATGTCTTTACAAACTCTGTGGCCTCCTTTTGTAGAGTTGGCTAATAAAATCCTGCCCGAAGTACTTTTTTGGTGAGTGCTTGTGCTCCGAGATGATTGCCACATATGCCACTGTGTATTTCTTCTAGAACTTCCTTCGTGTTGGAAGTCAGTACACATTTTAGCAATGGTATTGAAATTCCTCTTTTGTATAGATTATTGTTTATGATAGTGTAGTATTGTACCTCCCGTTTTAACCTTTTTGCCTCCTTCTCATCTGTGGAAAGTGTTGATGTTTTGAGGTAGTTAATTATAGGAGTCATCCACGCTTGATCTAGACCTGTTATGGCTAGAATTTTTTCCTCTTCTGAGATTGACGGGTTCTGTAGTATTTCCTGGATGAGCTTTCTATTGTTGCCTCCTGGTTTGGTGCTGGCTAGTTTTGAGAGTGCGTCAGCTCGGGCATTCTGTTCGCGGGGTATGTGGCGGATCTCATATTCCCGAAATTGTCCGAGCTGTTCCCTGGTTTTACCCAGGTACTTTTTCATATTGGGGTCCTTGGCTTGGTAGCTCCCCGCTATTTGTGAAGTGATCACTTATGAGTCGCTGAAGATAATGAGTCTTTGAGCTTCGACCTCTTTAGCCAGCTTTAAACCAGCTAGTAGTGCCTCATATTCCGCCTGGTTGTTTGAGGCAGGGAACCCGAATTTGAGAGAGAGTTCAATTTGGGTTTCTTGATTACTTTCTATTATCACACCTGCGCCGCTTCCAGTTTTATTCAAGGAACCGTCCACGTAGAGATTCCATTCTGTGGGGATTTTCAGGGTATTTGTAAATTCTGCAATGAAGTCGGCTAAGTACTATGATTTGATGGCTATCCGAGCTTCATATTGGAGGTCGAACTCGGATAACTCGACTGACCATTGTAAAATTCTGCCTACTAGATCTGTTTTCTGCAATATCCCTTTTATGGGCTGGTTGGTCCGAACCTTAATGGTGTGAGCTTGGAAGTACGAGCAAAGTCGTCGAGATGTTAGTATGAGAGCATAAGCAAACTTTTCTATTTTTTGGTAGTTCAGCTCGGATCCTTGTAATGCTTTACTAATAAAGTATACGGGTTGTTGCCCACTGTTCTCTTCTCGAACTAGTGCTGAGGCTACTGCCCGACTTCCTACCGCGAGGTATAATATGAGTGGTTCTCCTTCTCGTGGCCGAGATAGGATAGGTGGCCATCCTAAAAATCTTTTGAAATCTTGGAAGGCTTGCTCGCACTCTATTGTCCATTCAAACTTCTTTCCTTTCCTTAGAGTAGCATAGAAGGTGAGAGATCTTATCGCTGATCCCGCTAGGAATCTGGATAAGGCTGCCAGTCTCCCGTTGAGTTGTTGTACCTCTTTGACACAAGTTGGGCTCTTTATGTTGAGTATGGCCTGGCATTTATCCAGATTTGCCTCAATTCCTCTTTGTGTGAACATAAAACCTAAGAATTTTCCTGCTTCTACTGCAAAGGTGCATTTTGCAGGATTGAGTCGCATGCCATGCTTCCTTATAGTGTCGAACACTTGGACCAGATCAGACAATAATGTCTCTTCACTTTGTGTCTTTATCAACATGTCGTCCACGTAGACTTCCATGATTTTTCTGATATGATCCGAAAAGACTTTATTCATTAGCCTTTGATAAGTAGCTCCCGCGTTCTTAAGACCAAAAGGCATCACAATGTAGCAGTAATTTGTTTTTGGTGTTAAAAATGAGGTCTTTTCTTGATCTGGTGGATACATGGGGATTTGATTGTATCCGGAATATACATCCATAAACGAGAGGTATTTATATCCGGAGGAGGCATCTACCAGAGTGTCGATGCTTGGGAGTGGATAAGGGTCTTTAGGGCAGGCTTTGTTGAGATCTGTATAGTCGGTGCACATTCGCCACTTCCCGTTTGATTTTTTCACCAAGACGACATTAGCTAACCACAGTGGGTACTTGACTTCTCTTATGAATCCTGCCTCTAGTAGAGCTTGTACCTGCTCTTCCACAGCTTGGGATCTTTCGGGTCTGAGCTTTCTACGCCTCTGTTGTACTGGCCGAGATCCAGGGTAGACTGCTAGCTTATGACACATTAATTCGGGGTCTATACCTGGCATGTCTGCAGCCTTCCACCAAAGAGGTCGACGTTATCTCGTAAAAATTGTACGAGTGTTTCTTTTATGTCTTCTTTTAGAGTCGAGCCAATATTGGTTGTTTTGTCCGAGGTGTCTCTGATCTGAACTTTCTCTACTTCACCTTCGGGTTGTGGACAGAGTTCTTCTCGTCTCTGAACTCCACCAAGCTCAATTGTATGGAATTCTTCTCTTCCGCCTCTGAGATTTAGACTTTCGTTATAACAGCGGCGCGCCATCTTTTGATCTGCTTTTATTGTAGCTATTCCTTCTGCAGTTGGGAATTTCATGCATAGATGTGGAGTTGAGACTATTGCGTCGAGTTGATTCAATGTTGTTCGACCTATTAAGGCATTGTAGGCTGAACTCACGTTGACCACGATGTAGTCTATTTTGAGAGTTCTGGATTGGTTTCCTTTTCCGAACGTTGTGTGTAGTGAGATGTATCCAAGTGGTTGTACTGGGGTATCTCCTAGTCCGAACAGGCTGTTCGGGTATGCTCTAAGCTCTTTTTCTTCTAAGCCGAGCTTGTCGAAGGCAGTTTTGAATAAGATGTCAGCGGAGCTCCCTTGGTCTATTAATGTACGGTGGAGATTGGCGTTTGCCAGTATAATGGTGATGACCATGGGATCGTCGTGTCCTGAGATGATACCGGATGCGTCTTCTTTGGTGAACGTGATTGCAGGGATGTCGGGTGCTTCCTCCTTTCCTTCGACATGATATATTTCTTTAAGATATCTTTTGCGGGATGATTTGGAGATTCCTCCTCCTACAAATCCTCCGTGTATCATATGAACATGTCTTTCTAGCGTACGAGGTGATCGCTCGGTTCATCCGACCTCATTGTCCCTCCTCCTTTTTCTTTGCTCATCATCTCGGGTGGCCAAATACCGATCTAGTTTTCCTTCTCTTACTAACTTTTCTATGACATTTTTTAGATCAAAGCATTCGTTGGTGGAATGTCCACGGATACGATGGTATTCACAATACTCGTTTCGGTTTCCTCCTCCTCTTTTGCCTTTGAGTGGTCGAGTTGGGGGTATTTTTTCTGTGTGGCAGACTTCCTTGTACACATCCACAAGAGACACCCGGAGGGAGGGTGTAATTATGATATTTTTTAATTTTTTTCCCTTGTCGATCTTCCTTCTTTTTGGACTCTTTATCTTTATCCCGGTAGGTGAATCCGGATTTTGAGGTTTCTCCTAGTCGAGAATTTTCTTCCATGTTAATGTATTTCTTCGCTCGTTCTTGCACTTCGTCCAGAGATGTGGGATACTTCCTTGATATGGATTGGCTAAAAGGTCCCTCTCGTAGGCCATTGATGAGGCCCATGATGGCGGCCTCTGTTGGCAAGCTTTGTATGTCTAGGTATGTTTTATTGAATCTTTTCATGTAGTTGCGAAGACTTTCCCGATCTCCTTGCTTGATTCCTAGTAGACTGAGGGCGTGCTTAGCCTTGTCTTTTTGGATGGAGAATCTGGCCAGGAATTTTTTGGCTAGGTCATCAAAGCTTGAGATGGACTTCGGAGGTAGGTTGTCGAATCATCTGATTGCTGTCTTCGTGAGAGTTGTTGGAAAAGCTTTGCAGCGAACTGCATCTGAGGCGTCGGTGAGGTACATCCTACTTCTGAAGTTGCTGAGGTGATGGTTAGGATCTGTAGTGCCATCATACAAAGTCATATCCGAAAGTCATCTGACGACGCAAACTGGCGTTCAACGCCAGCTCTCTGCCCAATTCTGGCATCCAGCGCCAGAAACAAGTTGCAAAGTGGAGTTCAACGCCCAAAATGGCACAAAAGCTGGCGTTCAACTCCAAGAATGACCTATGCACGTGTAACATTCAAGCTCAGCCCAAGCACACACCAAGTGGGCCCCGGAAGTGGACTTATGCATCAATTACTTACTTCTGTAAACCCTAGTAACTAGTTTATTATAAATAGGACTTTTTACTATTGTATTAGACATCTTTTGATCATTTTTAGATCTCTAGACCTCCATGGGAGGCTGGCCATTCGGCCATGCTTACCCTCTATTCACTTATGTATTCTTCAACGGTAAAGTTTCTACACTCCATAGATTAAGGTGTGGAGCTCTGCTGTTCCTCAAAGATTAATGCAAAGTACTACTATTTTCTATTCAATTCAACTTATTCCGCTTCTAAGATATTCATTCGCACTTCAACTTGAATGTGATGAACGTGACAATCATCATCATTCCCTATGAACGCGTGCCTGACAACCACTCCCGTTCTACCTTAGAGTGAATGATTATCTCTTGGATCTCTTAATCAGAATCTTTGTGGTATAAGCTAGATTGATGGCGGCATTCATGAGAGTCCGGAAAGTCTAAACCTTGTCTGTGGTATTCCGAGTAGGACTCTGGGATTGAATGACTGTGACGAATTCCAAACTCGCGAGTGCTGGGCATAGTGACAGACGCAAAAGGATAGTAAATTCTATTCCAGTATGATCGAGAACCTCCAAGATGATTAGCCATGCAGTGACAGCGCATCGGACCATTTTCACAGAGAGGAATAGGATGCAACCATCGACAAGGGTGATGCCTCCAGACGATTAGCCGTGCTGTGACAGAGCATTTGGACCATTTTCCCGAGAGGATTGAAAGTAGCCATTGGCACCGGTGACATCCTTACATAAAGCCAGCCATAGAGAGGAGTAAGACTGATTGGATGAAGACAGCAGAAAAGCGGAGGTTCAGAGGAACGAATGCATCTTCATACGCTTATCTGAAATTCTCACCAATGATTTACATAAGTATTCCTATCCTTCTTTTATTACTAAATTTCGAAAACTACATAACTATTTTATATCCGCCTGACTGAGATTTACAAGGTGACCATAGCTTGCTTCATACCAACAATCTCCGTGGGATTCGACCCTTACTCACGTAAGGTATTACTTGGACGACCCAGTGCACTTGCTGGTTAGTTATGCGAAGTTGTGAAGATATGTTTAGACCATGGTTTTGTGCATCCGTTTTTGGTGCCATCGCCAGGGAATCAATTTCGAACAATAATTCAATACCTGAGTAACAATTTTGCATACCAAGTTTTTGGCGCCGTTGCCGGGGATTGTTTGAGTTTGGACAACTGACGGTTCATCTTGTTGCTCAGATTAGGTAATTTTCTTCTTATTTTGTTTTCAAAAATTTTTCAAAAAAATCTTTCTAAAATTTCTCCTTTGTTTTTGAAAAAAAAATAAAAATAAAAATGTTTTCAAAATATATTTTTTTCAGAATTTTTAAGAATGAGTTCTAGTGTTTCCTGAAACATGTTGAATCCTATCTGGCTGTAAAGCCATACCCAAACTGCTTTGGGATTGGTCTTCAACTAATCACCTCAATGGATGTAATTTACATGCTAGAGCTTGGCTGGCTATTAAGCCATGCCTAACCCTTTGATTGGAGCTTTAGACTAAAGAGCATAAGATTCCTAGAATTCATATTAAAAATTTTGGAATCCTTATTTTTCTTTTTCAAAATGATTTTCGAAAAAAAAATTAAAAGAAAATACAAAAAAATCATAAAATCATAAAAATCAAAAATATTTTTTGTGTTTCTTGTTTGAGTCATGTGTCATGTTATAAGTTTGGTGTCAATTGCATATTCATCTTGCATTTTTCGAAAATCCATGCATTCATAGTGTTCTTCATGATCTTCAAGTTGTTCTTAGTAAGTCTTCTTGTTTGATCTTAATGTTTTCTTGTTTTGCATCTTTTCTTGTTTTACATGTGCATTTTTGCATCCATAGAGTCTAAACATGAAAGATTTCTAAGTTTGGTGTCTTGCATGTTTTCTTTGCATATAAAAATTTTCAAAAATAAGACTTGATGTTCATCTTGACATTCAAAGTGTTCTTGGTGTTCATCTTGACATTCATAGCATTCTTACATGCATTCATTGTTTTAATCTAAAAATTTCATGCATTGCATCATTTTAGTGTTTTTCTCCCTCATCATTAAAAATTCAAAATTCAAAAATCAAAAAAATATCTTCCTTTTTTTTCTCTCTCATAAATTCGAAAATTAGATTTGACTTTTTCAAAAATTTTTAAAATCTAGTTGTTTTTATGAGTCAAATCAAATTTTCAATTTAAAAATCTTATCTTTTTCAAAATTTTTTTCAAAAATCAAATCTTTTTCATTTTTCTTAGTTATTTTCGAAAATTTTAAAAATATTTTTCAAAAATCTTTTTCTTATCTTTACCTCATAATTTTCAAAAATAACATCATCAATTAATGTTTTGATTCAAAAATTTCAAGTTAGTTACTTACTTATTAAGAAAGATTCAAACTTTAAATTCTAGAATCATATCTTGTGATTTCTTGTGAATCAAGTCATTAATTATGATTTTAAAAATCAAATCTTTTTCAAAAACTAATTTCAATCATATCTTTTCAAAAATATCTTCTTATCTTATCTTTTTCAAAAATTTGATTTCAAAATATCTTTTCTAACTTCCTATCTTCTTATCTTTTCAAAATTAATTTTCAAAATTTGTTTCAACTAACTAACTAACTTTTTGTTTGTTTTTTATCTTTTTCAAAACCACCTAATTAACTCTCTCTCTCTAATTTTCGAAAATATCTCCCTCTTTTTCAAAAATTCTTTTTAATTAACTAATTATTTTAATTTTGGATTTTAATTTTCGAAAATTACTAACCTTTTTCAAAAACTATTTTCGAAAATCACTAACTCTTTTTCAAAAATTATTTTCGAAAATTCTCCCTCTCCCATCTTATTCTATTTATTTATTTATCTACTAATATCTCCTCATCTCAATTCACTGCTCCTATCCTTACCCTTGTGTTTGGATTCTTCATTCTTCTTCATCCCTATTCCTTTTCTTTTTCTACTAACAATAAGGAACCTCTTTACTGTGACATAGAGGATTCCTCTTCTTTTCTTGTTCTCTTCTCTTTCTTATGAGCAGGAACAAAGAAAAAGGCATTCTTGTTGAAGCTGATCCAGAACCTGAAAGGACTCTGAAGAGGAAACTAAGAGAAGCTAAATTACAACAATCCAAAGACAACCTTATTGAAAATTTCGAACAAGTAAAGGAGATGGCAGCCGAACCCAACAACAATAATGCAAGGAGAATGCTTGGTGACTTTACTGCACTAAATTCCAATTTACATGGAAGAAGCATCTCCATCCCTACTGGTGCACAAATTGTGAATCACACTTTTCACAACTCGTACCACTGACCAGCAAGTGCACTGGGTCGTCCAAGTAATACCTCACGTGAGTAAGGGTCGAATCCCACGGAGATTGTTGGTTTGAAGCAATCTATGGTTATCTTGCAAATCTTAGTCAGGAAGTCAATTATGTTTATCAATTGAATTGCAAATAAACAAGGGAGCATGGATCAAAGGTTACTTGTTATGCAGTAATGGAGAATATGTTGGAGTTTTGGAGATGCTTTGTCTTCTGAATCTCTGCTTTCCTCTGTCTTCTGATTCACGCACGCACGTCCTCCTATGGCAAGCTGTGTGTTGGTGGATCACCGTTGTCAATGGCTACCTTCCATCCTTCCAGTGAAAACTACGCTCACGCGCTCTGTCACAGCACGGCTAATCACCGGTTGGTTCTCGATCCAGTTGGAATAGGATTTACTGTCCTTTTGCGTCTGTCACTAACGCCCAGCCTTCAGGAGTTTGAAGCTCGTCACAGTCATTCAATCCTTGAATCCTACTCGGAATACCACAGACAAAGTTTAGACTTTCCGGATTCTCATGAATGCCGCCATCAGTTCTAGCTTATACCACGGAGATTCTGATTAAGGAATCTAAGAGATACTCATTCAATCGTATATAGAACGGAGGTGGTTGTCAGGCACACGTTCATGACTTAAGGAAGGTGATGAATGTCACAGATCATCACCTTCATCACAGTTAAGCGCGAATGAACATCTTAGATAGGAACAAGCGTGTTTGAATGGAAAACAGAAATACTTGCATTAATTCATCGAGACACAGCAGAGCTCCTCACCCCCAACAATGGGGTTTAGAGACTCATGCCGTCAGAGAATACAAAGTTTAGATCTAAAATGTCATGAGATGCAAAATAAGTCTCTAAAAGTTGTTTAAATACTAAACTAGTAGCCTAGGGTTACAAAATATGAGTAGACTATGATGGATGATGCAGAAATCCACTTCTGGGGCCCACTTGGTGTGTGCTGGGCTGAGACTTAAGCAATTCACGTGCAGAGGCCATTTGTGGAGTTGAACGCCAGTTTTTATGCTAGTTTGGGCGTTCAACTCCAGCTTTTGATCCTTTTCTGGCGCTGGACGCCAGAATTAGGCAGAGAACTGGCGTTGAACGCCAGTTTACGTCGTCTATCCTTGTGCAAAGTATGGACTATTATATATTGCTGGAAAGCCCTGGATGTCTACTTTCCAACGCAATTAAAAGCATGCCATGCCGAGTTCTGTAGCTCCAGAAAATCCACTTTGAGTGCAGGGAGGTCAGAATCCAACAGCATCAGCAGTCCTTTTTCAGCCTGAATCAGATTTTTGCTCAGCTCCTTCAATTTCAGCCAGAAAAATACCTGAAATTACAGAAAAAGACACAACTCATAGTAAAGTCCAGAAATATGAATTTTTCCTAAAAACTAATAAAAATAGACTAAAAACTAACTAAAACATACTCAAAACTATATGAAATTATCCCCAAAAAGCGTATAAAATATCCGCTCATCACAACTATTATTTGCTCAAAACTAACTAAAACATACTCAAAACTATATAAAATTCCTTCTGTTCTTTTATTATTTGCTCCATAGCTTCTCGTATCTTGGTGACGGACGTCTCAAGATACTCCCAGTATTCAGCTTGAGGGATCTCTGGGAGGAATTCCTGTGCTCTCTTCTTGATGGGATCCTCCTGTGCTTGTTGTTTTTTCATTGATGCTTTGGTGATTGGCTTTTCAATTAGGATATATTCAGTTATTCCCATTCTCACTCCAGCGTCCTTGCAGAGCAGAGAAATCACGCTTGGATAAGCCAACCTGGCCTCTTTTAAATTTTTGTTAGCAATCTTGTAGAGTTCAGTTGAAATCAGCTGATGAACCTCCACTTCCTTCCCCATCATGATGCAATGGATCATCACTGCTCTTTTAACTGTGACTTCAGAACGGTTGCTAGTGGGCAACAGAGAACGCCCAATGAAGTCCAGCCATCCTCTGGCGACTGGTTTGAGATCTTCTCTCTTGAGTTGATTTGGGACACCCTTTGTGTTGGTGGTCCACCTGGCTCCAGGGATACATATGTCCTCTAGAATTTTATCCAGGTCAATGTCTGCTCTCATCATCCTCCTGTTGAAGGAGTCTGGATCATCCTTTAGTTGAGGTAGCTTTAAGATCTCTCTGATCTTGTCAGGGGTGGTATGAACAATCTTCCCTCTGACCATGGTTTGAAATTCATAGAAGGCAGTTCCAGATAGTTTTTGCTTGTCAGTCTGCCACATATTAGCATAGAACTCCTGGACCATGTTCCTCCCCACTTTCGTTTCAAGATTAGCTAGGACTTCCCAGCTCCTGATTCGAATTTGCTCCTGGATCTCCGGATATTCATCTTCTTTCAGATCGAATCTAACTTCCGGGATCACTGATCTCAGACCCATTACTTTAAGATAATGGTCTAAATGTTCTTTAGATAAGAACTTCCCTTGATTCCAAAGTGGTTTTGGAATACTCTCTTTCTTGCCTCTTGGAGTGGGTTGTTTTCCTTTAGGAGCCATGATCTTAGTGATCTCGGATAAACACACCAAACTTAGAGGATTGCTTGTCCTCAAGCAAAAGAAAAGAAAGGAGAGGGGTAGAAGGAGAGCTAGGTGCAATTGTTGATGGAGGAGGAGGGAGGCCGAACCCAAATTTAAAGGGAGGGGGTGGGTTTTCGAAAAATTGGAAAAGATAAGATAAAAAGATTGAGTTGAAAAAGATAAGATAGAAGATATAGTTTAATTTTGAAAAGATATGATAGATTTTTGAAAAAGATAAATCTGAATTTTGAAAAAGATAATATGGAGATTTGAAAAAGATATGGATTAGTTGAAAAGATTTTTGAGTGAAGGAGATAGATTTGTTTTCAGAAAAGATTTGAAAAGAGTTGGATTGAATTTGGAAAGATGGATTTTTAGAAATTAAGGATTTTAGAAATCAGGGTTCTTGACATGTTCATGTAAAAATCATGCGTTGAAGCATAAAATTTGAAATTAAAATGGAAATATGTGTGGAAAAAATGAATTTGGCTCCTCCCTGCCTTCCTGGCGTTTGAACGCCCAAACACTGCCTGTTTTGGGCGTTCAGCGCCCAATTGCTGCTCTCCTGGGCGTTCAACGCCCAGCTGCTGCCATTACTGGCGTTCAACGCCCAGTGGATGCCCCATTCTGGCGTTGAACGCCCAGATTGCTACCATTACTGGCGTTCAACGCCCAGTGGATGCCCATTTTGGGCGTTGAACGCCCAAAATATACTTTTACTGGCGTTTTCTTGCTAGTGAGCTCTTTTTCTCTGTTTTGTGTGCCGAGGTCTTCTGTAAATGATTATTTACCTTGTTGTCAATGAACTTTACATAAACAAATAAAAATAAAAATAGAAATAGGGCAAAAATGCTTAGAGGATTGTTGCCCCATGGCTGGGTTGCCTCCCAGCAAGCGCTTCTTTATTGTCTTTAGCTGGACCTTGCTGAGCTTTTAATCTAGCTTTAGCCTTGAGCATTCCTGCTCAATGTTGCCTTCAAGGTAATGCTTGATTCTCTGTCCATTGACAATGAACTTCTTATCAGAATCAATATCTTGAAGCTCCACATAACCATATGGTGATACACTTGTAATCACGTATGGTCCCATCCACCGGGATTTCAGTTTCCCGGGGAATAGCCTGAGTCTAGAGTTAAACAACAAGACCTTCTGTCCTGGTTCAAAGATTCTAGATGAAAGCTTTCTATCATGCCATTTTTTTTATTTTTCTTTATAAAGCTTGGCATTTTCGAAAGCTGTGAATCTGAATTCCTCTAGCTCATTTAGCTGGAGCAATCGTTTTTCTCCTGCTAATTTGGCGTCAAAGTTTAGGAATCTGGTTGCCCAGTAGGCCTTATATTCCAGTTCCACGGGCAGGTGGCATGCCTTACCATACACGAGTTGGTATGGAGAGGCCCCTATAGGGGTCTTGAATGCTGTTCTGTAAGCCCACAGAGCATCATCCAAGCTCCGTGCCCAATCCTTTCTACGGGTATTTACTGTCCGTTCCAGGATTCTCTTTAATTCTCTGTTAGAGACTTCAGCTTGCCCATTAGTTTGTGGATGATATGGAGTGGCCACCTTGTGGCGAATTCCATACCGAACCATGGCAGAGTAAAGCTGTTTATTGCAGAAGTGAGTGCCCCCATCACTGATTAGTACTCTAGGGACACCAAACCTGCTAAAGATATGTTTCTGGAGGAACTTCAGCACTGTTTTAGTATCATTGGTGGGTGTGGCAATAGCCTCAACCCATTTTGATACATAGTCAACTGCCACCAGAATATAAGTGTTTGAGTATGATGGCGGGAAAGGTCCCATGAAGTCAATTCCCCATACGTCAAACAACTCAATTTCCAAGATTCCTTGTTGAGGCATGGCGTAACCATGAGGCAGGTTACCAGCTCTTTGGCAACTGTCACAATTACGTACAAACTCTCGGGAATCTTTATAGAGTGTGGGCCAATAGAAGCCACATTGGAGGACCTTGGTGGCTGTTCGCTCACCTCCGAAATGGCCTCCATATTGAGATCCGTGGCAATGCCACAGGATCCTCTGTGCTTCTTCTCTAGGCACACACCTACGGATAATTCCGTCTGCACATCTCTTAAAGAGATAAGGTTCATCCCACAAGTAGTACTTTGCATCAGTAATTAATTTCTTCTTTTGTATCCTGTTGTACTCCTTGGGTATGAACCTTGCAGCTTTATAGTTTGCAATATCGGCAAACCATGGTGCTTCCTGAATGGCGAATAAATGCTCATCAGGAAACGTCTCAGAGATCTCAAGAGAAGGGAGGGACGTCCCTTCCACTGGCTCTATCCGGGACAGATGATCAGCCACTTGGTTCTCTGTCCCTTTTCTGTCTCTTATTTCTATATCAAACTCTTGCAGAAGTAATACCCATCTGATGAGCCTGGGTTTTGAATCCTGCTTTGTGAGTAGATATTTAAGAGCAGCATGATCAGTATACACAATCACTTTTGATCCTACTAAGTATGATCTGAACTTGTCAATGGCGTAAACCACTGCAAGTAATTCTTTTTCTGTGGTTGTGTAATTTTTCTGGGCATCATTTAGAATGCGACTGGCATAATAAATGACATGCAGAAGCTTGTCATGCCTCTGTCCCAATACTGCACCAATGGCATGATCACTGGCATCACACATTAGCTCAAATGGTAATGTCCAGTCTGGTGCAGAAATGACTGGTGCTGTGACCAGCTTAGCTTTCAGCGTTTCAAACGCCTGCAGGCACTTTGTGTCAAACACAAATGGCGTGTCAGCAGCTAGCAGATTGCTTAGAGGTTTTGCGATTTTTGAAAAATCCTTTATAAACCTCCTATAGAATCCTGCGTGCCCCAGAAAGCTTCTGATTGCCTTAACATTGGCAGGTGGTGGTAATTTTTCAATTACCTCTATTTTTGCTTGATCCACCTCTATTCCTTTGTTTGAGATTTTATGCCCAAGAACAATTCCTTCAGTCACCATGAAGTGACACTTTTCCTAGTTTAAAACTAGGTTGGTTTCTTGGCATCTTTTCAGAACAAGTTTCAGGTGATCAAGACAGGAGCTGAATGAGTCTCCATATACTGAGAAGTCATCCATGAAGACCTCCAGAAATTTTTCCACCATGTTAGAGAAAATAGAGAGCATGCATCTCTGGAAGGTTGCAGGTGCATTACATAGCCCAAAGGGCATCCTTCTATAAGCAAACACTCCGGATGGACATGTGAATGCTGTTTTCTCTTGATCCTGGGGATCCACTGCAATCTGGTTATAGCCTGAATAGCCATCCAAAAAGTAGTAATAATCATGACCTGCTAGTCTTTCTAGCATCTGGTCTATGAATGGTAAAGGAAAATGATCCTTTCTGGTGGCTGTATTGAGCCTTCTGTAGTCAATACACATGCGCCACCCTGTAACTGTTCTTGTAGGAACCAGTTCATTTTTTTCATTATGAATCACTGTCATGCCTCCCTTTTTTGGGACGACTTGAACAGGGCTCACCCAGGGGCTATCAGAAATGGGATAAATAATCCTAGCCTCTAGTAATTTGGTGACCTCTTTCTGCACCACTTCCTTCATGGCTGGATTTAGCCGCCTCTGTGGTTGAACCACTGGTTTGGCATTATCCTCCAATAGGATTTTGTGCATGCATCTAGCTGGGCTTATGCCCTTAAGGTCACCTATGGACCACCCAAGAGCTGTCTTTTGTGTCCTTAGCACTTGAATAAGTGCTTCCTCTTCCTGTGAACTTTGAGCAGAGCTTATGATCACTGGAAAAGTATCACCTTCTCCTAGAAATGCATATTTCAAGGATGGTGGTAATGGATTGAGCTCGGGTTTAGGAGATTTTTCCTCTTTCAGAAGAAAGTTCAGAGGCTCTTTCATGTCCTCTGAATCCTCCAAATCAGGCTGAACATCTCTAAAGATGTCTTCCAACTCTGATTCGAGACTCTCAGCCATGTTGATTTCTTCTACCAAAGAGTCAATAAGATCAACTTTCATGCAGTCTGTTGATGTGTCTGGATGCTGCATGGCTTTGACAGCGTTCAACTTAAACTCATCATCATTGACTCTCAGGGTTATTTCCCCCTGTTGGACGTCAATGAGGGATCGTCCAGTTGCTAGGAAGGGTCTTCCTAGAATGAGAGTAGCACTCTTGTGCTCCTCCATTTCCAGCACAACAAAGTCAGTGGGAAAGGTGAATGGCCCAACTCTGACAATCATGTCTTCAATCACGTCTGATGGGTATTTAGTGGAACCATCAGCAAGTTGGAGACATATCCGGGTTGGTTTAACTTCTTCAGTTAAGCCAAGCTTCCTAATAGTGGATGCAGGTATTAGGTTGATGCTTGCCCCAAGATCGCATAAAGCTGTCTTGGTGCAATTATCTTCTAGTATGCATGGTATCAGAAAACTCCCCGGGTCTTTAAGCTTTTCAGGAAAGCTTTTCAGAATGACTGCACTGCATTCTTCAGTGAGGAGAACTCTTTCTGTTTCTCTCCAATCCTTCTTATGACTCAAGACCTCTTTCATGAACTTAGCATAAGAAGGTATTTGCTCAAGTGCTTCTGCAAATGGAATCTTTATTTCAAGAGTCCTGAGATAATCTGCAAAGCGAGCAAATTGCTTATCCTGCTCCTCTTTCCGGAGTTTTTGAGGATAAGGTATCTTGGCTTTATATTCTTCAACCTTAGTTGCTGCAGGTTTATTGCCTACAGAAGTGGTTGAAGAAGCCTTTTTAGAGGGGTTGTTATCAGCATCTGTGTGTGTCTGATCCCTCACTGGCAATTGAGTTCCAGAGTTAGAAGCTGGAGTGACGTTAGACGCCAGCTCACTGTCTGTTCCTGGCGCCTGAACGCCAGAAATGTGCCCATTTTGGGCGTTCAACGCTGGATTCTGCCCTATTTAGGCGTTCAACGCCAGATTCTTGCCCATTTCTGGCGTTGAACGCCAATCTTGCCTTGTTTCTGGCGTTGAACGCCAGTTTTGGGCATGGTCTGGGCGTTCAGCGCCAGCCTTCCACCAATTCTCTGGTGTTTTAGCGCCAGAATTATTTTTCCCTGGGCTCTTACTGTCCTCAGGTGAATCTTTGGTGGGTTGCTCATTTCTTGACTTTTTGATGCCTTGAGGTGGGGTATTTAATGTTTTCCCACTTCTTAATTGAACTGCTTGGCATTCTTCTGTTATTTGCCTTGATAGTTGCTGCTTTGTTTGCTTAAACTGTTCGTCCATATGTATATTAGCTATCCTTGTCTCTTGTAGCCTGTCCTTGAATTCAGCTAGCTGCTTTGTTAGAAAATCCAATTGCTGATTGAATTCAGCAGCTTGTTTTACAGTACTGAATTCAGCAGTTACTGTTTCAACCTCTTCATTCATGGAAGGGTTGCTGCTTAGGTACAGATGCTGATTCCTGGCAACTGTATCAATGAGCTCTTGAGCCTCTTCAATTGTCTTTCTCATATGGATAGATCCACCAGCTGAGTAATCTAGAGACATCTGAGCTCCTTCTGCAAGCCCATAGTAGAAGATGTCTAACTGAACCCACTCTGAAAACATTTCAGAGGGGCATTTTCGTAGCATCTCTCTGTATCTCTCCCAGGCATCATAAAGAGATTCATTATCTCCTTGTTTAAAGCCTTGGATGTCCAGCCTTAACTGTGTCATCCTTTTTGGAGGGAAATATTGATTCAGGAATTTTTCTGTCAGCTGTTTTCATGTCCTTATGCTGGCCTTAGGTTGGTTATTTAACCACCTCTTAGCTTGATCTTTTACAGCAAATGAAAACAGTAATAGTCTGTAGACATCCTGATCTATTTCCTTATCATGTACTGTGTCAGCAATCTGTAGGAACTGTGCCAGAAACTCTGTAGGTTCTTCCTGTGGAAGACCGGAATACTGGCAACTTTGCTGCACCATGATAATGAGTTGAGGATTCAACTCAAAGCTACTGACTCCAATGGAGGGTATGCAGATACTACTCCCATATGAAGCAGTAGAGGGGTTTGAATATGACCCCAGAGTCCTCCTGGACTGTTCATTTCCGCTTAGATCCATGATGGAGAAAGGGAGGTGATGTAAAATAGAAAAAATATTTTTATTTATTTATTTATTAATTTATTTCGAAAATAAAATAAATCAAAATAAAATAAATAAAAATGAGTAAAAGATTTTCGAAAAAGTGAGGAAAGAGAAAGTGGTTAGGAGATTTTGAAAAAGATATAATGATTTTTGAAAAAGGTTTTAAATTTTGAAATAAAAATCTGAATTTTTTGAAATATATTTCGAAAAATTGTTTTTAAAATAGAGAGAAAAGATATTTTTGCCTTTTAAGAGGAAAGAGAAAAACAATAAGATGGCACAAGATTTAAAATTTTTAGATCTAATGCTCCTTATTTTCGAAAATTTTGGAGGGAAAACACCAAGGAACACCAAACTTAAAAATTTTAAGATCAAGTCACAAGGAAAACTCAAGAACACCAAACTTAAAATTTTTAGAAAACCAACATAAATTTTCGAAAAACACAGAAAAATCAACAAGAAAACACCAAACTTAAAGTTTGGCACAAAATTTTATAGAGAAAATATTATTTATGAAAAAGGTTTTAAAAAGAGTGTACCAAACTGCCACGGGCTTAGACTAACGCTCTAGCCAATTGGGCAATAAATGTAACACTTGTTTTAAAGAAGGATATTTTTAACCAAGAACAATAATAAGAGACTCTAGACCAAAAAGAAAAATTTTCCTAATCTAAGCAACAAAATAATCTGTCAGTTGTTCAAACACGAACAATCCTCGGCAACGGCGCCAAAAACATGGTGCACAAATTGTGAATCACACTTTTCACAACTCGTACCACTGACCAGCAAGTGCACTGGGTCGTCCAAGTAATACCTCACGTGAGTAAGGGTCGAATCCCACGGAGATTGTTGGTTTGAAGCAATCTATGGTTATCTTGCAAATCTTAGTCAGGAAGTCAATTATGTTTATCAGTTGAATTGCAAATAAACAAGGGAGCATGGATCAAAGGTTACTTGTTATGCAGTAATGGAGAATATGTTGGAGTTTTGGAGATGCTTTGTCTTCTGAATCTCTGCTTTCCTCTGTCTTCTGATTCACGCACGCACGTCCTCCTATGGCAAGCTGTGTGTTGGTGGATCACCGTTGTCAATGGCTACCTTCCATCCTTCCAGTGAAAACTACGCTCACGCGCTCTGTCACAGCACGGCTAATCACCGGTTGGTTCTCGATCCAGTTGGAATAGGATTTACTGTCCTTTTGCGTCTGTCACTAACGCCCAGCCTTCAGGAGTTTGAAGCTTGTCACAGTCATTCAATCCTTGAATCCTACTCGGAATACCACAGACAAGGTTTAGACTTTCCGGATTCTCATGAATGCCGCCATCAGTTCTAGCTTATACCACGGAGATTCTGATTAAGGAATCTAAGAGATACTCATTCAATCGTATATAGAACGGAGGTGGTTGTCAGGCACACGTTCATGACTTGAGGAAGGTGATGAATTTCACAGATCATCACCTTCATCACAGTTAAGCGCGAATGAACATCTTAGATAGGAACAAGCGTGTTTGAATGGAAAACAGAAATACTTGCATTAATTCATCGAGACACAGCAGAGCTCCTCACCCCCAATAATGGGGTTTAGAGACTCATGCCGTCAGAGAATACAAAGTTTAGATCTAAAATGTCATGAGATGCAAAATAAGTCTCTAAAAGTTGTTTAAATACTAAACTAGTAGCCTAGGGTTACAAAATATGAGTATACTATGATGGATGATGCAGAAATCTACTTCTGGGGCCCACTTGGTGTGTGCTGGGCTGAGACTTAAGCAATTCACGTGCAGAGGCCATTTGTGGAGTTGAACGCCAGTTTTTATGCCAGTTTGGGCGTTCAACTCCAGCTTTTGATCCTTTTCTGGCGCTGGACGCCAGAATTGGGCAGAGAACTGGCGTTGAACGCCAGTTTACGTCGTCTATCCTTGTGCAAAGTATGGACTATTATATATTGCTGAAAATCCCTGGATGTCTACTTTCCAACGCAATTAAAAGCATGCCATTTCGAGTTCTGTAGCTCCAGAAAATCCACTTTGAGTGCAGGGAGGTCAGAATCCAACAGCATCAGCAGTCCTTTTTCAGCCTGAATCAGATTTTTGCTCAGCTCCTTCAATTTCAGCCAGAAAAATACCTGAAATTACAGAAAAAGACACAACTCATAGTAAAGTCCAGAAATATGAATTTTTCCTAAAAACTAATAAAAATAGACTAAAAACTAACTAAAACATACTCAAAACTATATGAAATTATCTCCAAAAAGCGTATAAAATATCCGCTCATCACCTACCATTGGAGCAAACAATTTTGAGCTGAAACCTCAGCTAGTTTCTCTGATGCAACAAAACTGCAAGTTTCATGGACTTCCATCTGAAGATCCTTTTCAGTTCTTAACTGAATTTTTGCAGATCTGTGATACTGTTAAGACTAATGGAGTAAATCCTGAAGTCTACAGGCTCATGCTTTTCCCTTTTGCTGTAAGAGACAGAGCTAGAATATGGTTGGACTCTCAACCTAAAGACAGCCTGAACTCTTGGGATAAGCTGGTCACGGCTTTTTTAGCCAAGTTCTTTCCTCCTCAAAAGCTGAGCAAGCTTAGAGCGGATGTTCAAACCTTCAGACAGAAAGAAGGTGAATCCCTCTATGAAGCTTGGAAAAGATACAAGCAGCTGAACAAAAAGTGTCCTTCTGACATGCTTTCAGAATGGACCATCCTGGATATATTCTATGATGGTTTATCTGAGTTATCAAAGATTTCATTGGATACTTCTGCAGGTGGATCCATTCACCTAAAGAAAACGCCTGCAGAAGCTCAAGAACTCATTGACATGGTTGCTAATAACCAGTTCATGTACACTTCTGAGAGGAACCCTGTGAGTACTGGGATGCCTATGAAGAAGGGATTTCTTGAAATTGATACTCTGAATGCCATATTGGCTCAGAATAAAATATTGACTCAGCAAGTCAATATGATTTCTCAGAGTCTGAATGGAATGCAAGCTGCATCCAACAGTACTCAAGAGGCACCTTCTGAAGAAGAGGCCTATGATCCTGAAAACCCTGCAATAGCAGAGGTGAATTACTTAGGTGAACCTTATGGAAACACCTATAATCCATCATGGAGAAATCATCCAAATCTCTCATGGAAGGATCAAAAGCCTCAACAAGGCTTTAATAATGGTGGAAGTTATAGGTTTAGCAACAGCAAGCCTTTTCCATCATCCACTCAGCAACAGACAGAGAACTCTGAACAAAATACCTCTAATTTAGCAAACTTAGTCTCTGATCTATCCAAGGCTACTGTAAGTTTCATGAATGAAACAAGGTCTTCCATTAGAAATTTGGAAGAACAAGTGGGCCAGCTGAGTAAAAGGATCACTGAAATCCCTCCTAGTACTCTCCCAAGTAATACAGAAGAAAATCCAAAAGGAGAGTGCAAGGCCATTGAATTAATTACCATGGCCGAACCTATAAGGGAAGGAGAGGACGTGAATCCCAAGGAGGAAGACCTCCTGGGACGTCCAGTGATCAATAAGGAGTTTCCCTCTGAGGAACCAAAGGAATCAGAGACTCATCTAGAGACCATAGAGATTCCATTGAACCTCCTTATGCCATTCATAAGCTCTGATAAGTATTCCTCTTCTGAAGAGAATGAGGATGTTACTGAAGAGCAAGCTGCCAAGTCCTTGGTGCAATCATGAAGCTGAATGCCAAATTATTTGGCATTGATACTTGGGAAGATGAACCGCCCTTGTTCACCAATGAACTAAGTGATCTGGATCAACTGACATTGCCTCAGAAGAGACAGGATCCTGGAAAGTTCATAATACCTTGTACCATAGGCACCATGATCTTTAAGGCTCTGTGTGACCTTGGTTCAGGGATAAACCTCATGCCCCTCTCTGTAATAGAGAAACTGGGAATCTATGGAGTGCAAGCTGCTAAAATCTCATTAGAGATGGCAGACAATTCAAGAAAACAGGCTTATGGACAAGTAGAGGACGTGTTAGTAAAGGTTGAAGGCCTTTACATCCCTGCTGATTTCATAGTCCTAGACACTGGAAAGGAAGAGGATGAATCCATCATCCTAGGAAGGCCTTTCCTAGCCACAGCAAGAGCTGTGATTGATGTGGACAGAGGAGAATTGATCCTTCAATTAAATAAGGACAACCTTGTGTTTACAACTCAAGGATCTCTCTCTGCATCCATGGAGAGGAAGCAGAAAAAGCTTCTCTCAAAGCAGAGTCAACCAAAGCCCCCACAGTCAAACTCTAAGTTTGGTGTTGGGAGGCCACAACCAAACTCTAAGTTTGGTGTCAAACACCCATATCCAAACTCTAAGTTTGATGTTTGGAGGTCTCAACAAAGCTCTGCACATCTGTGAGGCTCCATGAGAGCCCACTATCAAGCTATTGACATTAAAGAAGCGCTTGTTGGGAGGCAACCCAATGTTTATTTATCTAATTTTATTTTTTTTTCATGTTTTCCTAGGATGATCATGTGGAGTCACAAAATAAACGAAAAATTTAGAAACAGAATAAAAAACAGCGGAAGAAAAATCACACCCTGGAGGAAGCACCTGTCTGGCGTTCAATGCCAGAACAGAGCATGGTTCTGGCGCTGAACGCCCAAAATGGGCAGTATCTGGGCGCTGAACGCCCAAAATGGGCAGCATCTGGGCGCTGAACGCTAGAATTGCTCCCTGGAGAAGAGTTGGCGCTGAACGCCCAGAGTTGTGTGCAAGGGCATTTTACATGCCTAATTTGGTTCAAGGTTGTAAATCCTTGAACACCTCAGGATCTGTGGACCCCACAGGATCCACACCTACCTCCACTCACTTTTTCTCACCCCTCTTTTACACAATCCCATAAACACTCTTCTCCAAAACCCTTCACCAATCACCTCAATCTCTCTTCCCTATCACCACTTCACCACTCACATCCATCCACTTTTCCCCATAAACCTACCTCATAAACTCCACCTACCTTCAAAATTCAAAATCAATTTCCCACCCAACCCACCCTAAATGGCCGATCCTAACACCCTCTCCCCCCACTATATAAAGCCCTCCATTCTTCTCCATTTTCACACAACACAACCCTCTCTTCTCTTCTTGGCCGAAACACAACCCCTTCTCCCTCTCCTCCATTTTCTTCTTCTTCTTCATCTATTCTTTCTTCTCTTGCTCGAGGGCGAGCAAAAATTCTAAGTTTGGTGTGGTAAAAGAATAAGCTTTTTGTTTTTCCATTACCATTGATGGCACCTAAGACCAGAGAATCCTCTAGAAAAGGAAAAGGGAAGACAAAAGCTTCCACCTCCGAGTCATGGAAGATGGAAAGATTCATCTCCAAAGCTCATCAAGACCACTTCTATGATGTTGTGGACAAGAAGAAGGTGATCCCTGAGGTCCCTTTCAAACTCAAGAGAAATGAGTATCCGGAGATCTGACATGAAATCCAAAGAAGAGGATGGGAAGTTCTAACAAACCCCATCCAACAAGTCGGCATCCTAATGGTTCAAGAGTTCTATGCCAATGCATGGATCACTAGGAACCATGATCAAAGTAAGAACCCGAATCCAAAGAATTATGTTACAATGATTCGGGGGAAATACTTAGATTTTAGCCCGGAGAATGTGAGGTTGGCGTTTAACTTGCCTATGATGCAAGGAGATGAACGCCCCTACACTAGAAGGGTCAACTTTAATCAAAGGTTGGACCAAGTCCTCATGGACATATGTGTGGAAGGAGCTCAATGGAAGATTGACTCCAAAGGCAAGCTGGTTCAACTAAGAAGACTGGACCTCAAGCCTGTGGCTAGAGGATGGTTGGAGTTCATCCAACGCTCCATCATCCCCACTAGCAACCGATCTGAAGTTACTGTGGATCAGGCCATCATGATCCATAGCATCATGATTGGAGAGGAAGTAGAAGTTCATGAAGTCATCTCCCTTGAACTCTACAAAATAGCCGAAAAGCCCTCCCCTGGGGCAAGGCTAGCTTTTCCTCATCTTATTTGCCATCTATGTTACTCAGCTGGAGCTTTCATAGAAGGAGACATTCACATTGAGGAAGAGAAGCCCATCACTAAGAAAAGGATGGAGCAAGCAAGAGAGCTCATTCATGGAGCTCAAGAGGCACATGAAGCTCATCACCATGAGATCCCAGAGATGCCTCAAATGCATTTTCCTCCACAAAACTATTGGGAGAAAATCAACACCTCCCTAGAAGAATTAAGTTCCAATATGGGACAATTAAGGGTGGAACATCAAGAGCACTCCATCATCCTTCATGAAATAAGAGAAGATCAAAAAGCAATGAGGGAGGAGCAACAAAGACAAGGAAGAGACATAGAAGAGCTCAAGGACATCATTGGTTCCTCAAGAAGGAAACGCCACCATCACTAAGGTGGACTCATTCCTTGTTCTTAAATTCTCTGTTTTTTGTTTTCTCTATGTTAAGTGCTTATCTATGTTTGTGTCTTATTACATGATCATTAGTAGTTAGTAACTATGTCTTAAAGTTATGAATGTCCTATGAATCCATCACCTCTCTTAAATGAAAAATGTTTTAATTCAAAAGAACAAGAAGTACATGAGTTTCGAATTTATCCTTGAACTTAGCTTAATTATATTGACGTGGTGACAATGCTTCTTGTTTTCTGAATGAATGCTTGAACAGTGCATATGTCTTTTGAAGTTGTTGTTTAAGAATGTTAAATATGTTGGCTCTTGAAAGAATGATGACTAGGAGACATGTTATTTGATAATCTGAAAAATCATAAAAATGATTCTTGAAGCAAGAAAAAGCAGCAAAGAACAAAGCTTGCAAAAAAAAATTATAGGCGAAAAAAAAGAGAGCAAAAGCAAGCAGAAAAAGCCAAAAGCTCTTAAAACCAAGAGGCAAGAGCAAAAAGCCAATAACTCTTAAAACCAAAAGGCAAGGGTAAATAAAAAGGATCCCAAGGCTTTGAGCATCAGTGGATAGGAGGGCCTAAAGGAATAAAATCCTGGCCTAAGCGGCTAAACCAAGCTGTCCCTAACCATGTGCTTGTGGCGTGTAGGTGTCAAGTGGAAACTTGAGACTGAGCGGTTAAAGTCAAGGTCCAAAGTAAAAAAAGAGTGTGCTTAAGAACCCTGGACACCTCTAATTGGGGACTTTAGCAAAGCTAAGTCACAATCTGAAAAGGTTCACCCAATTATGTGTCTGTGGCATTTATGTATCCGGTGGTAATACTGGAAAACAAAGTGCTTAGAGCCACGGCCAAGACTCATAAAGAAGATGTGTTCAAGAATCATCATACTGAACTAGGAGAATCAATAACACTATCTGAACTCTGAGTTCCTATAGATGCCAATCATTCTGAACCTCAATGGATAAAGTGAGATGCCAAAACTATTCAAGAGGCAAAAAGCTATAAGTCCCGCTCATTTAATTGGAGCTATGTTTCATTGATAGTTTGGAATTTGTAGTATATTCTCTTCTTTTTATCCTATTTGATTTTCAGTTGCTTGGGGACAAGCAACAATTTAAGTTTGGTGTTGTGATGAGCGGATAATTTATACGCTTTTTGGCATTGTTTTTAGTATGTTTTTAGTAGAATCTGGTTACTTTTAGGGATGTTTTCATTAGTTTTTATGTTAAATTCACATTTCTGGACTTTACTATGAGTTTGTGTGTTTTTCTGTAATTTCAGGTATTTTCTGGCTGAAATTGAGGGACTTGAGCAAAAATCAGATTCAGAGGTTGAAGAAGGACTGCTGATGCTGTTGGATTCTGACCTCCCTGCACTCAAAGTCGAATTTCTGGAGCTACAGAACTCAAAATGGCGCGCTTCCAATTGCGTTAGAACGTAGATATTCAGGGCTTTCCAGCAATGTATAATAGTCCATACTTTGGCCGAGTTTAGACGACATAAACTGGCGTTCAACGCCAGCTCTCTGCCCAGTTCTGGCGTCCAGTGCCAGAAACAAGTTGCAAAGTGGAGTTCAACGCCCAAAATGGCACAAAAGCTGGCGTTCAACTCCAAGAATGACCTCTGCACGTGTAACATTCAGGCTCAGCCCAAGCACACACCAAGTGGGCCCCGAAAGTGGACTTATGCATCAATTACTTACTTCTGTAAACCCTAGTAACTAGTTTATTATAAATAGGACTTTTTACTATTGTATTAGACATCTTTTGATCATTTTTAGATCTCTAGACCTCCATGGGAGGCTGGCCATTCGGCCATGCTTACCCTCTATTCACTTATGTATTCTTCAACGGTAGAGTTTCTACACTCCATAGATTAAGGTGTGGAGCTCTGCTGTTCCTCAAAGATTAATGCAAAGTACTACTGTTTTCTATTCAATTCAACTTATTCTGCTTCTAAGATATTCATTCGCACTTCAACTTGAATGTGATGAATGTGACAATCATCATCATTCCCTATGAACGCGTGCCTGACAACAACTCCCGTTCTACCTTAGATTGAATGATTATCTCTTAGATCTCTTAATCAGAATCTTCGTGGTATAAGCTAGATTGATGGCGGCATTCATGAGAGTCCGGAAAGTCTAAACCTTGTCTGTGGTATTCCGAGTAGGACTCTGGGATTGAATGACTGTGACGAACTCCAAACTCGCGAGTGTTGGGCGTAGTGACAGACGCAAAAGGATAGTAAATTCTATTCCAGTATGATCGAGAACCTCCAAGATGATTAGCCATGCAGTGACAGCGCATCGGACCATTTTCACAGAGAGGAATAGGATGCAACCATCGACAAGGGTGATGCCTCCAGACGATTAGCCGTGCTGTGACAGAGCATTTGGACCATTTTCCCGAGAGGATTGAAAGTAGCCATTGGCACCGGTGACATCCTTACATAAAGCCAGCCATAGAGAGGAGTAAGGCTGATTGGATGAAGACAGCAGGAAAGCGGAGGTTCAGAGGAACGAATGCATCTTCATACGCTTATCTGAAATTCTCACCAATGATTTACGTAAGTATTCCTATCCTTCTTTTATTACTAAATTTCGAAAACTACATAACTATTTTATATCCGCCGGACTGAGATTTACAAGGTGACCTTAGCTTGCTTCATACCAACAATCTCCGTGGGATTCGACCCTTACTCACGTAAGGTATTACTTGGACGACCCAGTACACTTGCTGGTTAGTTATGCGAAGTTGTGAAGATATGTTTAGACCATGGTTTTGTGCATCCGTTTTTGGTGCCATCGCCAGGGAATCAATTTCGAACAATAATTCACAACCTGAATAACAATTTCGCATACCAATAAGGTAAAAGTCTTTGAACAAGGGTGATCCTTGTTCTATATATACTAATCTGATAACTAAAAATGATAAAAATAAGATAAACTAGTCTTGTAGTGTAAAAATCTACTTTTCGGGCCCACTTGGTGAGTGTTTGGGCTGAGCTTGAGTGAAGCAACGAGTTGGTACTCCCTCTGGGGTGTTGGACGCCATCTTTGGACTCTTTTTTGGGCATTGGGCACATGTTGCTCCCTTTTGGGCGTCCAACGCCAGGAATGGGGTCGGTAGCTGGCATTGAATGCCAGTTTTGGGCCTTTATTTCCAGAGCAAAGTATAGACTATCATATATTGTTGGAAAGCCCTAGATGTTAGCTTTCCATAGCTATTGAGAGTGTGCCATTTGGACTTTTGTGTCTCTAGAAATGCTTCTTCGAGTGTATGGAGGTCAGAATCTGAAAACATCTGTAATCCTTTCTCTGTCTTTGAGTCAGACTTTTCCAAAGCTCTTCAATTTCACCTAGAATTTACCTGAAATCATCATAAAACACAACAACTCAAAGTAGAATCCAAAAATGTGAATTTTTCACTAAAACCTATGAAAATATAATAAAACTTAAACAAAAGATAACAAAAACTATATGAAAATGATGCCAAAAAGCGTATAAAATATCCGCTCATCAGAACACCAAACTTAAACTGTTGCTTGTCCCCAAGCAACCAAAAACAAAATAGGATTAAAAAGAAGAGAAGGATACAATAACTCTCAGAGTTCTCAATGAAGCTCAGTTTCAATTAGATGAGCGGGACTAGTAGCTTTTTGCATCTGAATAGTTTTGGCATCTCACTTTCCTTTGAAGCTCAGAATAATTGGCATCTTTAGGAACTCAGAATCTGGATGATACTATTGATTCTCCTTGTTTAGTTCTTCTTCATTCTTGAACACGGCTTCTTTTGAGTCTTGGCCGTGACCCTAAGCTCTTTGTTTTCCAGTATTACCAGTGAATACATAAACGCCACAGACACTTAACTGGTGAACCCTTTCGGATTGTGATTCATCTGTGCTAGAATCCCCTGCCAGTGGTGTCCGAAGTTCTTAAGCACACTCTTTTGCTTTGGATCATGACTTTAACTGCTCAGTCTCAAGCTTTTCACTTGACAACTTCACACCACAAGCATTTAGTTAGGGGAGGAGCTCATTTGAACTTTTTAGGCCAAGATTTTGTTTCTTTTTAGACCCTCCTAACCATTGATGCTCAAATCCTTGGACCCTTGCTCTTGCCTTTTGGTTTAAAGAGCTATTGGCTTTTTCTTTTTCTTTTTTTTTGCTTGCTCTTTTTTTCGCATAATTTTCTTTTTCTTTCTCTTTTGCTGCTTTTTCTTGCTTCAACAATCAATTTTTAGATTTTTCAGATTACCAATAATACTTCACCTTTTTCATCATTCTTTCAAAAGCCAACATTCTTAACTCCATTATCAAACATGCACTGTTTATTTCATGCATTCAGAGAGTAAAAACAATGCCATTACATCAAAATAATTGAACTATTCTTATGACATTACTCGAGTTTATGCATCTTAATTCTCTTTTTCAAATAAAATTTTTCTTTTAAGTATGGCGAGAGATGCATGGAATATTTCATAGCTTTAAGACATAAATAAAGATGATCATGCACTAGAAATAAGAAATAGACACTAAGATAAAGCATAATGAAAAACAGAAAAAGAACATAAGCAAATGGGGATATGGAGCGTGACCACCTTAGTGACGGCAGCTACTGCTTCCTCTAGAGAATCCAATGGAGCACTTGATCTCTTCTATGTCACACCGCTATCTATGTTGCTTTTTCCTCATAGCTCTCTGATCTTCTCTTATTTCATGAAGGATGGTGACATGCTCTTGGTGTTCCATCCTCAGCTGATCCATGTTGGAGCTTTAATTCTTCTAGAGAAGTATTTAGTTGATTCAAATACCCTTGGGGAAGAAAGCACATCCTTTGAGGCATCTCAGGGATTTCTTGTTGTGGCTCATGTGTATATTTTCTAACATGCTCCGTCCTTCTTTTAGTGATGGATTTGTCCTCCTCAATGGGGATGTCTCTTTTTATGATAATTCCGGCTGAATTGCATAAGTGACATATGAGGTGAAGAAAGTGGAGGCAAGTGCATTTCCCTTCCTCTTTCTTGAGGTTTCACCAGTCTTTGGTGCCATACTTAGGAGTGGTAGAAGTAAAAAAGCAAAGCTTTTGCAACACCAAACTTAAGAGTTTTGCTCGTTCTCGAACAAATATGAACAATGGGGAAGAAGAGATTAGAAGAAGAAGAAAGAGGTAGAGGTAGAGATAGAGAGAGGGAAGGAAAGGGGTGAATGATAGGTGGGGTAGGTGTAGAATCTGTGGGACCCACTGATCTTGAGAGGCTAGGGAACTCAAATTTTCTGCCCCCTTGTGGGCGTTGAACGCCCAGCCTCTACTCCCTGGCTGGCGTTCAATGCCAGCTTATTGCTCCAAGTAGGGCGTTGAATGCCCAGAATGGTCCCATTCTGGCATTCAACGCCAGCAAAGCTGCTCCCTCTTGGGCGTTGAATGCCCACACTGCTCTTTGTGTGGTGTTCAACGCCAGCTTTCTTACCCATATGGGGCGTTAAACGCCCCTCTTGCCTCCTTGTCTAGCATTCAACGCCAGCAAGAGGATCACTCCAAGTGTTCTGTTTTCATCTCTGAATGTCTCTGTCTCTGTCTTGACTACTGCACATGATCACAAACCTTAAAAAGCTAAGAAAGCAATCTAAGATAGACTAATAAAACTCAAATACTAAAAAAAGAAAGAAATACTCTAGTCATGGTTGGATTGCCTCCCAACAAGCGCTTCTTTAATGTCATTAGCTTGACGGACAGCTCCTTTTAAGGAGGAAGGTAGTCATAGAGGATTAAATTCTTACTCTTATTGGGAGCGTCCTTCGTGTGCTCTCATGGATTAGCTTAATACGCTCAAGAGATAGGATCTTGTTCACTGCATGAGGCAGGGTCGGGCTTGTAGAAATATGTTGGTGTCCCTTTGTGCCATTTCCCTCTTCCATGGTGAATACTATGATGAGATAAGTGAATACTACCATCTTCCATGGTGAGAAGCCTTTAGTAGGGATCTTTCTGGTCCTCCATCCCCAAGCATCTTTCTCTTAGGACCCTCTTCCTTGGTTGATAGTGCACACCCGACACCAAACTTACGTTTGGTGGTAGGGGGTTGAACCGGTTCCATTCAAGGGAGGAGGCTTGAATGCTGAATCCTTTATGCAAGTACCTCCCTTGTCAGGGGGTAATGGAGGGTTAAAAACCTTGAACACCATCCAGTCCTCATGCAACCTCAGTGCCTTCTCTCCTTCCTCAACATCTATCAGGGGTCTTTTAGTGGCCAAGAGTGAGGTTCTGAGAATGATGGAGTCATTCGCATCCTCTCCTATGTCAAAGCCTGTAGGGGAGAAGAGCTCTCTAACCTTTACCAGTACGTTCTCCACTGGCTCGTGTGCTTGCCTCAAAGACTGGTCATTCATTTGTAGGGTAATCCTTGTTGCTTGTGCCTCTTGGATTCCCAGCTTCTTCATTACAGATGAAGGTATCAGATTCAAACTTAAGCCAAGATCATACATGGCTTTGTCAAGAGTGATCTTTCCAGTAGTGCATAGAATCTAAAAGCTCCCTGGATCTGACATCTTCCTTGGTAGTTCATTCTGGACTAAAGCATTGCAGTCTTTGGTCAGTACCACAGTCTCATCTCTCCTTAGCTCCTTCTTTTCAAAAAGAATGCCTTTTAGACAGGCCATATAGGGGGGTCTTCTTTTCTAATACCTCTGTAAAAGAGATATTGACTTGTAGCTTCTTGAGTGCTGCTAGGAAATGAGCCAGTTGCTAATCTTCTGGTTCTTTTTGCACGCCTAAGAAAGGTAGCTCTTGATGCTCTTTCACCTATGCAAGGGCGTGCTCTGTGGTAATCACGGGCTCCTCTGGCATCCCCAGAGAAGATTCAACTTGCCGTTCCTTCTCTTCTGTAAGGGCATGCTCAATGGCATTCTCAGGATCCTCGTGATCTTTGATTGCCTTCAGTCTCTCAGTAGCAGGCTCCTGAGGTTCGGCCTCCTTGGTGAAGACTATTGTTCCACCTTCTTTTAAGGTCTCCTTCTCAGAGAGGATCAGGCTTTCTGTGAAGGCCCTATAGGGATGCACCTCCTCAAACAACTTAATAAGAGGAATATTAACCTGCTCAGGTGTTCACTGGTCATGGGTGTGAGTGTCTCCTTGAGGGTAGTTACCACTCATTTCACTAGGAGCATTATAAATCTCAGTAGGGGGTACGGCTATAGTCTCCTCACAAGAGTATAAGTGCTGGTTATTGGCAGCTATCTCAATGAGCTCATCTGCCTCTTCGTGCGTCTCTATAAAGTACAGAGAATCGCCTGTAAAGTGATCTACTGTCTTCCTGGCTATCTCAGAGATGGCTTCATAGAAGATGATCGTCTTCTCCCATTCTGAGAACATATGGGGAGGGCAATTCCTGAACATCAGCTTGTACCTCTCCCAAGCATCATGGAGGGACTCGCTCTCCTTCTGCTTGAAGGTCTGAACATCTGTTACTAGCTTATTTAATCTCTATGAGGGAGAGAACTTGTTCAGGAATTTGTTAACAACCTTATCCCAGGTGTTCACACTTCCTCTAAGTTCAATATGCCACCATTCATTTGCTTGATCACTCAGAGCAAATGGAAAGAGTTTTAGCCTGGGGACTTTAGGGTCCACTCCATTGGGCTCTACAGTGTCACAGAACTGTAGGAAGTCGGAGATGAACATACTGGGATCTTCTTGTGGGTATCCATGAAACTGACACTTTTGCCGTAATAGCAGGACCTGGTCTATGTTGATCTTAAAGTCATCTGAGTCTATAGGAGTGTCAAATGTATAAGAGTCCAGAGGTCTCCCAATTCATGTATTCCCCTTTGGATCCATATTGATTTCGGTGTTCCTGCATACATAAATAAGAGACAAAGAAAAATAGGAGTCTCTATGTCACAGTATATGGAGCTTCCACTGAGATATCCAAAAGAAATAGAAGAGAATAAAGAGGGAGAATTCGAAAATTAAAGAGGGAAAGGAATTTAAAAATTTTAAATTCGAAAATAATAAATAAAAATGGAAAAATCAAATAGAAAATTTGAAAATAAAAAAAAATAGAAAGAAAGGGATTTAAAAATTTTTGAAATTCAAAAAGAAAGATAAACAATTAACTAACAATATTTGAAAAGAAAGATAACAGATTTGATTTTGAAAATTTGAAAATTCAAAAAGAGAAAGTCAAACAAAAAGATTTGAAATTTGAATTTGAAAAGAAAGAAAAGATTTGAAATTTAAAATTTAAAAGAAAGAGTCAAACTAGATAAGATAAGATTTAAAAATTTAAAATTTAAAAGATTTGAAATTTAAATTTAAAATTTTGAAATTTAAAATTTAACGATTTGAAATTTAAAATTTAAAATATTTGAAATTTAAATTTGAGATTTTGAAAATTAAAATTTTAAGATTTAAAATTCAAATTTGAAATTTTAAAGATCAAGAATCTAGAAATATAAGATTTGAAAAGATTTGATTTTGTAAATTTTTGAATTTGAATTTTGAAAAAGATTTAATTTTGAAATTTGAAATTGATTTAAAATAAAGATTTTGAAATTTGAATTTTAAAATTTGAATTTAAAATAAGATAAGATAGGATCTTTTTGAAATTCAAAGAAAGATAAAGATTTGAAAAGATTTTGAAAAAGATAAGATATGATAAGGATTTGAAAAAGATTTGAAAAGATAGGATTTAAAATTTAAAAATTAAACTTTACTTAACAAGGAAACACCAAACTTAAAAATTTCTGAAATCAAAAGTTATGCTTTTCGAAAATTTTGAAGGAAAAACACAAAAAGGACACCAAACTTCAAAATTTTAAGATCAAACAAAGAAAAACACCAAGAACAATTTGAACACAATGAAGAACACTCAAGAACACTTTTTCAAAAATTTAAAAGAAAAACACAAAAAAGACACCAAACTTAAAATTTCAAAGGCCAAGACACTAATTTTTCAAAATTTGCAAGAAAAATACCAAAAGACATCAAACTTAAAGAATTTGAAATCAAATAAAAGAAAGTAACAAGAACGGTTCGAATACCAAGAAGAAAAACAAGAACAATTTTCTAAAAACTCAAGAAAAGACAGACCAACAGTACCAAAGGAACCAAAGATAAAAAAAGACACCGAACTTAAGGACTGACACAAGACTCAAACAAAAAACAAAGATTACCAAAGAAAAGAAAAGATTTTGAAAAAGTTTTGAAAAAGGAAATAAGAAACAGGTAAGACTCAAAACAAAGAACTCAAAAGGAAATAGATGGTCAAAAACAGATAAAGGTTTTGAAAAATTTTTGGAAAAGAAAGCAAGAAACACAATTAAAAGAGCAATTAAACTATAAAAGTATCTAATCCAAGTAACAAGATAGTCCGATAGTTTGTCAATCTCGAATAATCCCTGGCAACAGCGCCAAAGACTTGGTGCATGAAATTGACTCCGTAATATTTGCACAGATAGACCGGCAAGTGCACCGGGTCATCTAGGTAATACCTCAGGTGAGTAAAGGTCGATCCCACGGAGATTGTTGGTTTGAACAAGCAATGGCTACCTTGTAGATCTTAGTCAGGCGGATAGAAAATATAGTTGTGAAAAATGCATAAAACAAAACAAAGATAGAATTACTTAACTGGTGTGAAATCAATGATAAGAGGACGGTTGAGGCTTCGGAGATGCTTCCTCCCTCTGGATAAACTTTTCTCACTGTCTACTTCAACTTCTGATGAATCATTCCATGGAAGGCTGTAAGTGAATAACGCCAGGTCAGTGGTCAATAATCTCCTCTGCTTCAGATTAAACGCCAGGTCAGTGGTCATCCAATCTGAACGAGGGTGAAGCTCTAGCAGTCCATTCCCTTGGTGATCCTACTCAAAGCACCACAGATAAGGTCGGATCTTCCGGATCAGAGAATGTTGCGTCAGGATTCTAGCCTATACCACAAAGACCCTAATATCGCCCTGTACCTCGGCTAAACTGATGTCTCCAAGTCCCCAACGAAGTCGTGGGTTAGCCACCTAAGAGATGTATAATCAAGCTTGTGGTTCAGTACTATCCAGTCAAGGACTCACAAGAACCCATGTAGAATAGGGATGACGGTCAAGTTACACTCCCAATTCATTAGGATGAAGAACGAAGATACATCTTAGAATAGAATCAAGCATAGATTGAAATAGAACAATGATATTATTAATCCATAAAAGTCAGCAGAGCTCCTAACCTTAACCTAAGAGGTTAGCGACTCATACTGTACAATAATATTCGAAAGTAAAAGTGGGAGAAGATGATAAGGTAAAAGTCTTTGAACAAGGGTAATCCTTGTTCTATATATACTAATCTGATAACTAAAAATTACAGAAATAAGATAAACTAGTCTTATAGTGCAAAAATCCACTTTCTGGGCCTACTTGGAGAGTGTTTGGGCTGAGCTTGAGTGAAGCCATGAGTTGGTACTCCCTCTGGGGCGTTGGATGCCATCTTTGGACTCCTTTTTAGGCGTTGGGCACCAGCTGCTCCCTTTTGGGCGTCCAACGCCAGGAATGGGGTTTGTAGCTGGCGTTGAACACTAGTTTTGGGCGTTCAATATAAACTCAATTTCTCATGCAATACATCACTTCTTTTTCTTTTTCTTTTTAGATTCAAGCTTAGTGAGCGGTACATGAGACCAATTTTTTTTTAAACTTAGAGCAAATAATATAATAAAACTAAATCTAAGAACTGAAAGTACTAAAGATCATGCAGACAATCAAAGCAACAGAAAATAGAAGATAACAAAATAAGAACGGAAGGGGAAATAGAATGAAAGGAACTCAACCACCTCAGTTATGCTGGTGGCCATCTCATTCCTCCGGCTGTGCTCCTCCACGAAGAACATTCATCTCTTCATGGTGCTACTGATGATAAGCTAAACAGAGAGCACACTCTACATGGTGGCAGGCGCCACCTTGGCTGCCTTGGTTAATGGAGTATTGTTCATCTAGGCGCCTAACTTAAGAAATCTCAAGTTAGGCGCCACCCTTGCAGAATTGATGGAGGAGAAGTATGGACTATTACATATTGTTGGAAAGCTCTAGAAGTTAGCTTTCCAACGCCACTGAAAGCACATCAATTGGACCTCTTTGGCTCGAGTTATTCAGGTTTGAGTGTAGAGTGGTCAGGGTTGATAACATCATTCGCTTTCTTCTCTTTTTCTACGAAAACTCCATCAAATCCATCCGAATGCTATCTGAAATAAACAGAATTGCACACGACTCAAAGTAGCATCCATAGTGGCTAAAAGATAATTAATTCTTGATTAAACTCAACAATTTGAATGCAAATTCACTGGAAAAAGATAGGAAAGATGCTCATGCATCACAACACCAAACTTGAATTGTTGCTTGTCCTCAAGCAACCAAAACTAACATAGGCTTAGGATGTGAATTTGTATGAGAGTGAGAGTTGAATTAGACTCATGTCTCTTCTTGAAGTGGGGTTTACAAACTGCAATCCTGAATAGTTTTGGCATCTCACTCTCCTTTGAATCAGAGGAATGTCACTGTCATTTGGAGTTAGAATCCGGATAATATTATGAATTCTCTATTTTTTTTATACTTCAGTTTAATCCTTGAACATAGAAAATTTTCTTTCATTCTCTTTTCTTTGGTGCTTTGCACCCTGAGTCTAGCCGTGACTTTAAATATTTTGTCTCAAGCTTCACTTGACACAAAAACACCATAAGCACTTAATTGGGGAACTCTCTTTAAGTACTGATTTTTCTTTCAGTTACTCCCAGATAGTGGTGCTCAAAGCCTTTGGCATACTCTGCTAAATACACTTGATCTCGACTCTGAGTGCTCTGTCTCAAGGATTACTTGACACATTTACACCACAAGCATATGACGAGAGAAACAACTCGTTGAGCTTTTAATCATGTCTGGCCTCCCTAGTCATTGATGCTCAGAGTCTTGGACCTTGCTTTTATTTTTCTTTTGCTGTTTCTTTTGCTTCAAGGATTAGGCTTTTGTTTACTTCAGAGAATTCATAATAGTTCTCTAAATTCTTGTTCCTCATTCATCAACATCCTTTGATTCAAACTCAAATCATAGATAATACCACCACATCTAAGTAAATAAGAGTACTCTTCAATATAAACTCAATTTCTCATGCAATACATCACTTCTTTTTCTTTTTCTTTTTAGATTCAAGCTCAGTGAGTGGTACATGAGACCAATTTTTTTTAAACTAAGAGCAAATAACATAATGAAACTAAATCTAAGAACTGAAAGTACTAAAGATCATGCAGACAATCAAAGCAACAGAAAACAGAAGATAACAAAATAAGAACGGAAGGGAAAATAGAATGAAAGGAACTCAACCACCTCAGTTATGCTGGTGGCCATCTCATTCCTCTGGCTGTGCTCCTCCACGAAGAACATTCATCTCCCCATGGTGCCACTGATGATAAGCTAAATAGAGAGAACACTCTACATGGTGGCAGGCGCCACCTTGGCTACCTTGGTTAATGGAGTATTGTTCATCTTGGCGCCTAACTTGAGAAATCTCAAGTTAGGTGGCACTCTTGCAGAATTGATGGAGAAGAAGTATGGACTATTATACATCATTGGAAAGCTCTGAAAGTTAGCTTTTCAACCGCACTAAAATCACATCAATTGGACCTTTGTATCTCGAGTTATTTAGGTTTGAGTGTAGAGAGGTCAGGGTTGATAGTATCATTCGCTTTCTTCTCTTTTTCTATAGAAACTCTATCAAATTCATCCGAATACTACTTGAAATAAACAGAATTGCACACGACTCAAAGTAGCATCCATAGTGGCTAAAAAATAATTAATTCTTAATTAAACTCAACAATTTGAATGCAAATTTACTAGGAAAAGATAGGAAAGATGCTCACGCATCACAAAGTTGAGAAGGTAGTTTTCGACACTGAAATTGAAATTGAGGGAAGCACAATGAATGCTGAAGTTTACTGGGGTAGTGGCTTTAATTGGCTGGGTTGGTCTGTTGTATTTTTAGATGTAGCACCGTGCAAAGTTGAATCTATCATATGGACTATCTTATTAGGTGGTTTATTTGGAGGATGTATCAAGTTTTGTATATCGTATCAACAAACTTGATAAAGTTTTTTGGGTGTAATCTCTTTATGACTTCTTGTTTAATGGAAATAGTCTATCTATTTAATGGTCGTTATTTGGAGTTTTATAAGTAAGAGCATCATTAATTGAGTCCATGATTTCAACAAATATCTTGCAAGTATGTACTTATAGTTGACCAACAACACAATACAGACAAGGGAAACACATTGTAGTATCCTCGAAAAGCGGGTGCAAAGAGTAATCGATTTACCATCAAGGAACTTTTCCATACCATTCAACTGGGTATAATAATTTATACTGTGTAACAACATTTTAATTGTTTCGAACCCGAAGCCACATCAATAATTCGATGGGATACAAATTAACAACCTTTTTCTGAATATATGCAAATCAAAGCCGCACAGGTCGTGGGAAACCCTAAGCCTTAATCAGGGTGAATCGTAGGGATTGATATCAACCCAGTTCTAGCTGTGCATTCACAAGGGTACGAAAATCAACGGCAATGTTGGTTGGGTTAAGAAAAAACAAGGCAAACTCCAAAAAATGGGTAAGACAACACGACCCATATCCTCCTCTTAACCATCATTTTCTAAGGTTATTAGACAGGGAGATCATCTCTACCAAGTGGTTTGAGAAAAACCTCCTTCGTGAATTGAGGTTGGATTCCAAGTTCGAAGAATACAAAAATAAGAGTGGGTGGGGCAATTTTTTCGACATCAGGAAACCAACATACTACGAGCTCATTGGAGTTTATGGCCTCGTTTAAATGCTTTGTTGCAAGGAGCCCGTCTAGAGCGAGACGTGAGTGGATTAAGTCTACGGTAATTGGAATCTTAATTAAGATGTCATTGACCCAAGTTTGTGAAGTATTTGGGTTCAACCTAAATGGCATCGGAGGAAATTATGGTGCAGGATACACTCAAAATCTAGCCTGGAATATACTCACGACTGGTGAGACTGAATACATCGCTGCAACCTCAAAGGCCTCCGGAATTGTGAAACCTTCCCTTCGAATCTTACACAGATTTATGGCAAACACTTTTTTTCTAGGGAAAATAGCCAAGGTGTTGTTTGTGTGGATAAACTGCTCATTCTATATAGCGTGGACCAGGAGCTACGACTGAATCTAGCATACTTCTTGGTGCATTATCTTTCTCATGTAATCCAAAGGGGTCGTGACCTTTTTGCGATAGAGGGCATTGTGACAGCTATTGTGAAGGTAGTTTTACTAGGAATTGACATTGCATGGTGCACCAAGGTTGGAGAGAATTCACAAATAGACATTACAGCACTGATACAGATGATAGCTATTACGCGCTCGGATGACAAGCTGTTATTGCTACCAATTGATGGATCCCCATGGGAACCTGAACAGCTTCTCCAGTCAATGTGCGATGCTCCTGTGGGACAAGGCACATATGCGACGCCAATGGTACAAACTAATGGAGATGACGAACTGAATCATGGCGTAGGTATTGATGCAACAGATGCACAGAACAACGAGCATCATGGAGTTGTAGGCCGACAAGCCTGCTGCCGAAGTCACAAGTCCCTTATGAAACATGGACAATGTTGCGAGTGAAAGAAACCATGGATTTCACCCAGAAGATCAGTCAAGGCGATAGCTGTTGCCTTCTGAATATGTTAGCACAATTGTACTCCTCATGCTTGTTATAACAGTCACAGGCAACAAGTTAATGTCTGCGAGACAGGAACAACATGACTACAATGAAGGCATGTTTCAACGCTTGGGTAACATCGAGTGGCAGCAGCGAGAATTGCTTGCGTCTATCACCAAGCTGGAGGAGAATATCAGTGACTTGAGGAAAGACCTCACCCATTTTCATTAATGGGTTGTTCCTAGGGGATGAAGCCGATATTAGAACCATTAACTTGTGTAGTTAGCTATTGGAATTCAATTGGCCCTTTTTAGTTAAGACCACATGATGATGTAATCTGACTTTTTACATGTTAATAACTATACATGTTTGGGTTTTGCAATTATAGCTCATTGATGACATGTCATCTTAAGTGATTTTTAATGTTCTTTTTCATTCAGTTTCTTAGATTTTAATCAATTTTTTTTGTTTTCTAATGAAAATTTCATAAATAATCAAATATTTGGATTCGGGAAAGTGTTTTTGTGTTTTCAGGACTTTTTAGGCTCAAAATAAGTGAAATCAAAGATTTTTACAAGAAAAACATAAGTACGGTTTAAGGACAGCAAAAGCATGGCCTAAGGAGCAAAAGCATGCCTAAAATGGAAGAAAAACATGCATGCCTGGTGGCCATGACCACACGACCACACGCCCGGCGTGCATGATTACAAGTCTGGCATACAAGTTCTCAACCCTGACCTCTTCACACTCCAACGGTCATAACTTGAGTTATAGAGGTCCAAATGAGGCATTTTCAGTTGTGTTAGAAAGTTAACATCCAGAGCTTCAAAACGATGTGCATATGTTTCTAGTGAATATTTAGTTTCAATTGCATACCACCATCATCTTTGGGACAGAAAAAATCAGCGCCCAAGGCATCCAAAGACCCACGCTCAGCGGACAAGATGCACGCCTATTGGCCTCCCTCTCAGCTCCTGCACGCCCGGCGGATGAAGCACACGCTCAACAGACCTCCCTCCTAGACACCTGCATGCCTGACAGCCTCTCCATCATCTCCTCACACCCCCAGCGTATACCCCCTCCTAGAAGGTGGAATTTTGGGCTTTTGCCTAATTTACTCTAAATCAAGCCCAGCTTAAACACAATTACCACTCTCAGGAAGTAACAATTAAGGCCCAAGCTTAATTATCCATATCATTAGAAGCCTTAATCACATCTAAAAACAATGAAGATTCTAGAAGATTAGTTATTAATTCCTTCTAGAAACATAAAGGATTTGGTCATTTAGGATTTTATTTGAATTGCTGTTTTGAATTTGAAATTGAAGTTAGTAATTAGTTATCTTATCTTTCCTTCCAAAGGATAAGATTAGGATTAGTTTTGAATTTGAATTTTAGAACTTAGGATATAAATAAGTGAACCTTGTTCACAAGAGAAGCGAATCCGGAGGAGGATCTTCGGATCCAAATCCAAACATCTCGGTTCCTTAACATATCTTCTTCTTGTTTCTCTTTCATTTTTCCATTGGTATCTAATCCTCTGTCAAAGGGTTAAGAGCTTTGTTTATGTTTTTTTATGGGTTATTAATCTACGTTTATTTTATTTTGAAGTCTTGCATTGATCTATTCCATGATTGAGTTATTCATTTTTCATTTGGATTAGTGCTATCGAAATGTATGCTAATTCCTTTTGAATTCTTTTATTATAATTGAAAATTTTGATATTTGAATTAAAGCTTGAAAACTCTTTCACATGACTCTTTGAATTCGGCTAGGAATAGTGGTTCAACTAGTATGCAATACATACATGATTTTCAATCACTCTAATTTTGAATAACTGACATATAATTCGAATTAGAATAACTTTTAAAAATTTTGTTTTTCTTCTGAAGATTTAATTGGATAGGACTAGCTTGAATATGTGACATGTAATTCAACCTAAGGACAAATTATAAATCTTATTAGAAAATTAAATCAGTCTTTGTGCTTAATCTTTTGATTAATTAATTGACGACTAATTAATGCTTGAGAAACTAAGGAACCAAGGAATTGGAAATGAGTTACTAAATATTTGTCGTGAAAGATCTATGCAAAATTCAAGGTAAGTAAACAAGATTTGATTTCTCTAAAAATATAAACATATCCGAAGCCCTTGACTCTCACCATAATTATCTTCTCTCAAATCAATATTCAAGTTCTCTATCTGTAAGCATTCAAGCATTCAAACACTCAAGGTTCTCAAGCTCTCAGTAAGACACAATCTTGCCCTCTTAAATCTAGGTTCTTTTAATCTAATTAGGTATTTAATTTGATATTTGCTTGCTCAATCCTTTAATCCTCATGGGAATGATATCCACTCACCATGGTATTACTTGAGTGATCCGGTGGACTTATTGGTATTTGTGAGCTTCAATTTTTGCTCATCACTCATGAGATAATAGATGTATGGATTCTATTTTTGAGAATTTGTTAGGTTACTTACGCAGGTGGATTGAAATGTAGTAATTGGGTTAAATGAGAGTCTCACCAGTATTCTACGTAACGCATCATAATGTCAAGGAAAACATATGAGCCCATCTATACAAATGCATAAATGCTAACTGGAAGTTTAAGCACAAATTACTAAAAGGAACTGACGAACGAATCATGATACATGATTCCTACAAACGATATAAAACGAAAACTCCTACACATGAAATTAAGACATGTAAATGATGTAGAAGTCACTTCATAAGGGTAAATAAGGACTAAAGGTCAGTCATTGTTGGGGAGGTCACCATCAGTTTCATATGCACGGTCCAACAGGATTGCGTCCCTTCTTTTATGTTGTACTCTTCTTTAGGCATAACATCTCTCAAGACATTGAGGTCTCCTGTGGCCTTGAAAAGGTTAAGTGGTGCGCAGAAATTGTGATTACACTTTGATTATGTAAAATTCATCGCTCTTTCTTTCCTTGGTAATGGCGCCAAAAACATGATGCCAATACCATGGTTCACAACTTCGCACAACTGACCAGCAAGTGCACTGGGTCGTCCAAGTAATACCTTACATGAGTAAGGGTCGAATCCCACGGAGATTGTTGGTATGAAGCAAGCTATGGTCACCTTGTAAATCTCAGTCAGGCGGATATAAAATAGTAATGGGGTTTTCGAAAATAATTAATAAAATAGGGATAGAAATACTTATGTAAATCATTGGTGAGAATTTCAGATAAGCGAATAGAGATGCTTTCGTTCCTCTGAACCTCTGCTTTCCTGCTATCTTCATCCAATCAGTCTTACTCCTTTCCATGGCTGGCTTTATGTGATACATCACCATTGTCAATGGCTACTTTCGGTCTTCTCTCGGGAAAATGATCCAAATGCCCTGTCACGGCACGGCTAATCGTCTGGAGGCATCACCCTTGTCAATGGTTTCATCCTATCCTCTCAGTGAAAATGGTCAACGCACCCTGTCACGGCACGGCTATTCATCTGTCGGTTCTCGATCATGCTGGAATAGGATTTACTATCCTTTTGCGTCTGTCACTACGCCCAGCAATCGCGAGTTTGGAGCTCGTCACAGTCATTCATTCATTGAATCCTACTCGGAATACCACAGACAAGGTTTAGACTTTCCGGATTCTCTTGAATGCCGCCATCATTCTAGCTTACACCACGAAGATTCTGGTTAAGAGATCTAAGAGATACTCATTCAATTCTAATGTAGAACGGAAGTGGTTGTCAGGCACGCGTTCATAGGGAATGATGATGATTGTCACGTTCATCACATTCAGGTTGAAGTGTGAATGAATATCTTAGAAGCGAAATAAGATGAATTGAATAGAAAACAGTAGTACTTTGCATTAATCTTTGAGGAACAGCAGAGCTCCACACCTTAATCTATGGAGTGTAGAAACTCTACCGTTGAAAATACATAAGTGATAATGGAGTTCATTGGTCTCGGCCCCAGAGGGGAACCGGAGTAACCAAGACTCTAAATACAATGATAAAAAGTTCTATTTATAATAAACTAGTCACTAGGGTTTACAAGAGTAAGTAATTGATGCATAAATTCACTTCCGGGGCCCACTTGGTGTGTGCTTGGGCTGAGCTTTGAGTGTTGCACGTGTAGAGGTCCTCCTTGGAGTTGAACGCCAGCTTTTGTGCCAGTTTGGGCGTTCAACTCTGGTTTTGGCTCCTTTTCTGGCGCTGGACGCCAGATTTGGGCAGAAAGCTGGCGTTGAACGCCAGTTTGCGTCATCTATTCTTGGCCAAAGTATAGACTATTATATATTGCTGGAAAGCCCTGGATGTCTACTTTCCAACGGAATTGGAAACGCGCCATTTCGAGTTCTGTAGCTCCAGAAAATCTACTTTGAGTGCAGGGAGGTCAGAATCCAACAGCATCAGCAGTCCTTCTTCAACCTCTGAATCTGATTTCTGCTCAAGTCCCTCAATTTCAGCCAGAAAATACCTGAAATCACAGAAAAACACACAAACTCATAGTAAAGTCCAGAAATGTGAATTTAACATAAAAACTAATGAAAACATCCCTAAAAGTAACTAGATTCTACTAAAAACATACTAAAAACAATGCCAAAAAGCGTATAAATTATCCGCTTATCATTAAGCCTGATCATCATCTGATTATTCTCGTGCCTTATGACATTCACTGCTGATGCATGAGTATCATTGGTATCTTTTCTAGGTGATTTATATAGTTTTTCTATTGATTTGTTAATGGATTTTATAAAATAAGCCCCCATCGGATAGTACTTTGAGTTGTGTGGCATTTAATTAATTTCAGATGATTTTTAGGTGAAGAATTGGCGAAAGAGGGCATGAAGAAGCAAAAGAATACCAATTTCATTGAGGGTGTCTGACGCTAAACTCCCAATCTTTGGCATTCACCGCCCAAAGCTATGAAACTTACTGTTCATACCCTGGGTCGAGCTGTCCGACCCATAATGTTTAGCGACAAAACGACCGACCTCTTCAGATCAGACTATCCGACCTCTTCTCGAAGAGCTCGGCCAAATTGACCAGAAAGCCCAATAAAGGGCCCGAATAGAGGAACACGACCCAAATCCAAAGGCGGCCCAAGCCTATAGAGATAAGGGCGGTTCCCTTGAAGATAAGATGACCTCACTCAAAAATAAGATAAGATAAGATAAGATAACTAACTTATCTTATCTAAGAAGGTCACTCCACACCATTATAAACACACTGGAGCACCCAGGTATAACTCATACTTTGATTCTACTAAAAACCTGCTTAATACCCTTGCTAACTTAAGCATCGGAGTCCCTTGCAGGTACCACCACCCTCCGATGACAAAAGATCAGCAGCATTACTAGTCCAACAAGTCGGACGCGACTGCTCCGGCCACCACCCACAGCCGGATACATCATCGCCGATCAGTACAGAAGATCTCGTCCGAGATCGATCTACAGTTTCAGGTAACCCTCGGAACACTTACTATGAGCCTCGGGAGCGTTTAGCGCCCAAGCCTATTTAGCATGCACAAGGGTCACTGCCTGGGTGGCACCAAACACCCAAAACCTGGCGTTTGGCGCCGAATACAAGGATCCAAGAGTAGGGACTATGTTTGTAACTAATCAACAAGGCCTTTGAAAGATTTAATTTTGTAAATCACAAGACCATTAGAAAATATCCTTTAGGGTTTTATTTAAGTTTTAAATCTATTTTAATTAGGACTATAAATAGGATTTAGATGAGCTCATGTGAGAACCTCTCTTCTCCTAATTTTTATTCTACACTTTTATACTTTTATCCAAACAATTGATATCAAGGTGATGAGTCTCAATATATCAAGCTCAGTGCTTCAATCATCCCAAAATGTGCTCATAAACAAGCATGCTATGCATATCAAACAGATATCCTAAATAGTATAAAAGAAAAATCAAACAATCCAGAGTGTGAAATGAAGCACAATTGGTCCATCCCCCAAGCTCATGAGGATGAACTACTTTAATACCACTAAATGTAACACCCTATCTCCCTAAGCCTTATCTCTAGCCGTAAAGCAAAGGGCGATAAGGTGCTACGACAGTTCTAAAGCTCGTTTGATAATATATATATATATATATATATAGAAAGAAATAATAATACTAGAAGTACGATATAAGGAACATGAGCTCAAAGATAGATAAACAGAAGAAACAAATCGCAAAGCATTCACACACCATAACCGAAAACGTAGGCACAAAAGGTAAACAAAATACTTAGAGTAAAACCAGCTATATATATATATATATATATTACAGCCCGCGGAGTTTAGGCTGGCTAGCCAAAATAGAATACTTACAGAGTTTTTAATGTTTAAAACAGCTAACATCCTATCTCTCAAAGTTTTCAAAATACAGCCTCTAAGGCAACAAAATAAACAAAAGAGATAGACTACAAAAGTAAATCAAAACAGGAAGCTGGATCATCCTCCGCTCTGTCAACATCCGCAAACTCAACGAGGTAGGTTGCGACCTGCATCTGAAAAACAAAAACGACATATGGTATGAGAACCAGAGGTTTTCAGTATGGGAATAGTGCCCAATAGATAAGATATAAAGTTTCGGAAAGCCAAAGAAAATCCTAGAACTTCGCATGCATAATATTCAAGGTTACAAAATTATAGAAATTAAACCAGTAACAAGGTAGTTTATCTTAGAAGATTTCTAACTAATACTAGTCACTGCTATCCCATAGCCTTCGCAAACCTACCCTCCATGTGATCCCACACACACACACACACACACACACACACACACACACACACACACACACACAACAGGTGGATCGATTAGCAATTAGGCATATTATTCAATTAGGCACATCTCAAGTAATCAAAGCAAACAAGCATGTAGAAAATGCATATGATGAATGCTTGTCCTATTGGCTGTGATATCACATTGTCGGTTCAACTACCAACCCGACACGTCCTTTCGGATGTAACCTTTCTACTACGCTCAGGGATATAGTGCCCTGCTCACTCTTGTGCACCAAGGGATATAGTGCCCTGCACACTATCGTTCCTATGATATAGTGCCCGGCCCACTTTCATGCGCATCTCAGGGATATAGTGCCCTGCTCACTCTTGTGGCAGAGAAGGTTATACGAGGGGATACTACCTCAGCCCTCACATCTGAACGTAGGTGTGAAACTGCCATAGCCCCTACGCCAGCGCTGCTACCTCTTTTTACCAATCAAAGCATATCATAAATCATGATTCAGTGATCACTGCTCATACTCAACATTTTCACCGTCCTTCACTTTCTCAACTCCTTATAATCATTATCAGTTATCAAGTTCTTTCAAGTTCATAAACTATATAAATACCCTGGGATATAGTGCCCGGCTCACTATCATTCCTGGGATATAGTACCCAGCTTACTCTTAACCAGTTTTCAATTTCTCATCAATGAAACACTCCACAAATTAACTCTTACTAATCTCATCCACAAGATTTCCAAAACTTAGCCACCGGCTCTAAGCTCATCATCTAAAATACTTGGTTTTTGTCCACCCAATACACTCTCACTTGTTCCAAAGCCTAAAGAATAGCTAGGGAATCTCAGCCACTAATTAAAGAAGTTTAAAAAGCTAGAGGACTGCTTAAAAATACAAAAATCACATCTTTTAGCAAAACAGGGTCATGCTTATGCATGCACAGTCCCGCGTACGCATGGTGTCTAATTGCCAATGTCACGTACGCGGGAATCGTTTGCGTACGCGAACTTTAAGAACAGAAAGGATTGTCGTGTACGCAGGCAAATGGCTGCGTACGCAAGAGTGTATAAATGGCAATCTTGCGTACGCATGCTCTATTTCGCGTTACCACCCAATTTTCAGAAAAAGCTGTTTTGTTGCAGAATTCCGTTTTTAACACCAAACTTTAAACCACATAACTTTTTTATTTTAAATCATTTTTCATCCGTTCTTTGAACAGCATATACCTGTCCGACTCAACTTTCATTTAAATAAAGTTTCATTAAAATTGAGGGTCCGGAGTACAACTTACAACTCATTATAGTTAGTTAAAAACAAGGTTTTTATCAAAATTTGCAAAACCTCTAACTTTCAAAACTCATAATACCAAATCAATTTACTCACAGCCCAATTAACACCAAAACAACCCAAAATCCATACTAAACATTCTTCAACCATTTCTAAGTCATACAACTATCTAAACTATTCAGTTCTCACCTTATTTAACTCGTTCAATAACTCCAAATTCAACCTGAATCACATCATCATCAATGTTACCATTCGAAATTTCCATCCACTCAACCTTTTATACTTATAATCGTCGTCACATTATCATCACCCTCAATATTCATCATCAATCATAACCAACATTCTTAATTATCATCAATCATACTCAACATCAATACTCATCATAATTCATATACCACACATATCCAAGACTCCATATCATTGTCATCATCATCATACACTCATTGTCAAACATAACAACTTACATACAATTAATCATACACCCAATCATTCAATCCTATCTTAAAGGCCACTAGCCTAAGTTTCATGAAACATTACATATTAATTAGAGAAAATCGAAACCATATCTTGGCCGATTCCCGCACAACCCAAAACACCAAATTGATTCCTCAAAGAAGCTCAACAATATCTAGCCACCAAAAATTAACTCCAAGTGCACCAATTCTTCAATTTAACTCCAACTCAACAACAATTCAAGCTATATCCATACAAATTATCATAAATCACTCCTAGGTTTTAACAATTATAACAAACAACAAGGCCTAAGAGCTTTCTTACCATACCCACTATGGATTGGGACAAAACCCAATAATAACCCAAGGTTAATCACCACCTAAACAATCAAAACCATAAAACCCACTTAATAATTAAACCCAAAATGCAAAATCTGTTAGGGCAGAGGACTAGAGCATGGATTTTGAGTTCTTAATAATTAAACCCAATAATACCTTATCATGTTTCGCTATCCAAATACGATTTATCTTCTGTTTATCGATATGTGAGTGTTCCGTTTTGCGATTTTATTTTCTTCATTTTCAGGCTTCTTGTTTAATACTTTCTTTCAACTACTATATATATGTATTATAATCCATCTTGAGTCGTACCACCTTATTATCATTGACTTATGGCTCGAGTATAAGAATTTAAATATTAGGGTGTTATAGAAAACGTGTAAATAGAGGCAATAAAATAGCAAACAGTGAGTGATTGAAGACAATGATGTTGAGGATGTTAAGGTTTCAGAGATGTTCACTCCTTACGAAAACAATCCTTTTTGTTCATTTATTTAAGGCATGCAGAGATCAATCATAACCAATTATAAATAATCAAATTCCAATTCCTTAGCAATTCAATTTTCTTTAACCTAATTAATAGCTAATTCTTTAGTCAATTATTTAAGAAAAGAGGTGAAATATAATTTTGATTCAGTTTTAAATAAGATTCAAGAATATTCCTTAGGTTGAATTTTATGTCACTTATCCAAGCTAGTCCTAAACAATTGAAACTTACAAGAAATAATGATTTCCAAAAATTTTCTAATCCAAATTTTATGTCACTTATTCAAACTAGAGCAATTGAAAACCACAAAGTGATGCACACTCTTTGAAATACTATTCCTAATTAAATAAAAAAGTACTGAGAAAGAGTTTTCAAGCTAATTCCAATATTACTTTTTCTCAAACAATATTTAGAATTTAAAATAAAGTTAGCATGCTTTTCAAAAATTCTAAATCTTTAGGGACGAAGAACAAAAACTCAATCATGAAATAGATCAAAGCATAAACCTCAAATAAAGTAAAACACTTAGATTAATAATCCATAAAAAGATAAACAGAGCTCCTAACCTTAATAGAGGAGATTAGTTGCTCATAGTGGAATGAAAATAAAGCTGTAAAGTGTCGTGAATAGTGATGTCCATGGACCAAGTCTTTAGACTTATTTGAAACTTAAAAACTAAACCTAGAATTCAAACTCAACTAATCAAAACAAAATCAAATCTAATCAAATCAAATCTTTTCTAATGACTCTTAATTAATTAATGATCTTCCTTTTAGTTGAAATTCAAAACTTGATGTGCCTTATTGAAATCATGGGCTTGAAACTAAATCTTGGGCCAACTAATTAAGTGCTTGAAGAATTAAAGGATTAGTAAAGGATGTGGAAGGATTAGGAAGTCCCTGGGAGTGGTCCATGATGCATGTGTGAGGCGCCAGCAATGACACATGAAGCACAAGTCCAAAAGAAGAGGGATTGGAGGCATCTGTTTGGTTGTGTGAGGCATAAGGCCTACCATGTGAGGCACATCAAGGGCTGTGTGAGGCGCAACATTGAGGGCGTGAGGTGCAAGGAAGGAGGGCAGCCCCTAGTAGGTGGCGTGAGGCGCAACAGAGGGGACGTGAGGCGCAGGGTTGAGACGTGAGGCACATGGTTGAGGGCAACCCCTGGGAGTGGACTTAGATGCTCCTTCTTTCCTTGTCTTGCTTGTTGCTATTGCTTGTTCTTCTTCTAAAATATCCTTGCCCTTTAATGCCATGGTTGCTTGCTCTTTTTCATCCTTGTTCTTGCTCATTTTCAATACTTTCCTACACATACCAAGCTCAAAGAAAGTTCAAGAAACATTGGTTAAAAGCACTAAAATCTTAACTAATAATAAGGAAATCACTAATCTTTATTGAAAGAAATACTAAAGAAAACAATTAAAGATGCTCATGCATCACCTATTAATTTTAGTGATGATGATAATGGAGATGGCTAGTGGTGATGGTGGAGGGGTGAAAGGGTGGATGGTGATGGTAATACAGTGATGGATGAGGGTTTAGATTGGGAATTGGGGTTGAATGGTGGATTGGATTGGGGATAAAATTGGATAAAAAAATTTGCCTAGTTTTTTACCGTAAAAAATTTAACAACAAGGACTTAATTGAAATTTATTTAAAATGCTAAAGACATAATTGAATCAAATTAAATGTTAGGGACAATTTTAAAAAAATTTAAAAATGTTAGGAACAAATATTGCACAATAGGTATTTGATGCATGCGCATCATGTTGTGTTTTTCTATGCTTTCTCATATCTAAATTCAATTAATCATGCTTAATTATTGAGTATTTTTGTGCTTAAGTGATATATTGCTTTGATCTCTTTAATTTTGTAGAAAATAATAGAAAAGGAAACAAAAATCACAGAATAAGCTCAAAAGGAGGAAAGAGTAAAACTTGGACACATTCTCGACCTTAGGCCATGACCCATGGAGGAAGCCAAAAAGGGCGCTGGCAACATAGTGCTTGCTTACTTTCATACGTTGTCATTAGTGGCACTTATGGGAGAAGACAACATGCATGCTAATGTTATTAATGAGTTACATAAAATACATGCATGAAAGCAATATTATTAAATCATTAAAGTATGCATTTTATGTAAAATCATTAGAGTATGCAAGACCAACCCCCAAGTACCTTCTTAAATTGGGACACTGGTAACACAATGCTTGCTTACTTTCAAGACAACATGCTCTTAAATGGGCGTTGTTGGGGGCGTTATTCCAAAAAAGCGTTAATATTTGATTCATCAATGAAGACTTGGGCGTTGGCAGTACCCAAATCCAAGGGCGCCCTACAAGAACAACGCCCGAATAAAGAGTGAAAATTCTGCCACACTAGACACATTCTTTTGGAGCTGAAGATTGGGCGTTGAAATGGGCGCCCACTTGGGAGCTCATATTAGAAGCACCCAGCGCCCATCATGAAGTAAGAGGCACACTTATCATCAAGCAAGAAGCAACGCTCACAAAGAATGGGGCAGCGCTCAAAGTGGCAAGCACCAACAATAAGAGTAGCGCTCACTTGGGCGCTCATGCATGAGCTTCAGCAACAAGAGGCAACGCTCATCCCAGCGCTCGTTCCCACGCTCGCCCCCATGAGCGCCAGCTTCAATGCTCTCATCAACGCTCAACGCTCACCTCCACGGTCATTCCCACGCTCACTTTGGCAAGCGCCAGCAATCAAAGTGCAAGCTCCCAGCATGCAACAAAGAAGCAGCGCTCTCCCCTACGCTTGCTTCCATGAGCGCCAGCAAGGGTAGAAGCTCTTGTCACACTGGACATTTTCTCTTGAAGTTGAAGATTGATCATTGGAATTGGTACTCACTTGGGCGCTCATGTTACAAGTGCCCAGCAACCTGGCGCTCTCAATGGCGCTCTCCTCCAAGCTCGCATGAGCAAGTGCCCAGCAACCTGGCACTCTAAATGGCGCTCTCCTCCACGCTCGCCTCCAAGAGCGCCTTCGACAAGGAACATCTGGAGCAGGCCCAGCGCTCGTTCCCAACTCTCAGTGGCAACCCCCATCGCTTTTTCTGGAGCATGCACGCTCGTTTTCACGCTCACCATGGCGCTCACCCAAATTAGCATGACCTTGTCCTCTTCAAAGGAGCATAACTTGAGTTATAGAGCTCCAACTGATACGTTTTTAGTTGCATTAGAAAGATGACATTCATAGCTTTCCAATGATGTATAATAGTCCATAGTGAACATAAAATTGGAGTACAAATAATAAGTATCTTTATGCCCCAAAAACACTAAGCTGTCCAAATGAGCGCCCGAACATGCCAAGACACCTTTGGAACTTCAAGTTGGCCTACTCTTCTCACTCAAAGTCCACTTTAAATTCATGCAAGCAAGCCCACAATTGTCAACCAATCAAGGCCACAAGAATCATCTAGAATTAGTTAATTTTCATTTGATTTTAATTTATTTTGAATTTCATTTGAATTTGTAATTTAGGTTAGCTTATAAATAGACTTTAGCGCATCATTGTAAGAGGATATTCAGGAAAGGATCTTCAGACTCTCCCTTCACACACTCTTCTTCTCCTCCATTTTCTTCTTATATTTTAAATATTTTAGTTATAAATTACTAACTCTTTCCATTGGGAAAGAGAGCTCTATTGCAATTTAATGGGTTGATGTATTTTATTCTTTATCTTCAGTTCTTCTTTTATTGTTGCTTTAAAGAGAGTCTTTGTGCTTCATAGATCCAATTACTATCGAGAGAGGTATTGGATCTACTTGAATTTCATGATGAACTTGAAAAAGGAGTTATGAAATTCAGTTTGAGGCTCTTCTCTCATAATCCTCTTGATCAATACATTCTTAGTTGGTACGTGAAATATAACCACTTTGAATTGAGGTTTTGAGGGTTGTATGGCCTTTGAATTAGAAATTGAACTTCATCTCTTCTCATGACCAATTAGATCAAGAGATTGGCAATTGATCAAGTTAAGAAAAATCAAATCACCAAGAGATTGAGGTTTGGTTACTTATGATTTGCCAAGAGATCAATGATTGCATGATTGAAGAGGAGATGAAAATTGTTGATCCTGAGAATGCAATATCTCTTGATCCCAATGCTTTTCTTTTATTTTTTTACTCCTAGTATTTTACCTTTCCGTCATTTACTTTCTTGCACTTTACTTTCTTGTACTTTCTATTCTTTGCAATTTACTTTCCAGCACTTTATTTTCTTGCACTTTACATTACTTTCTTGCTCTTTCTTGCTTTCTTTTAATTTCATGTCATTTATATATTTTGTTGTTCATCACTCTAAATTGAACCATCTAACTAGAATAATCAATTAATTATTGATTGCTTAATCCTTTAATCCTCGTGGGATCGACCTTACTCTTGTAAGTTTTATTACTTGATGCGACCCGATATACTTGCCGGTAGTTATGCGGATTAATTTTTTCCGTATCAGTATTAACAATAAATTATATGCTATAATATATAAAACCAAACATTAGCTTATTATAAAACTCAATACCTAGAATGTGATACGGCACCCTCTGTATAAACATGACAAATAGGGTATATATTCATTATGTGTATTTATGTATATTGTTTGAGTGTCCATTTGATAATGATTGCCATAAATGTAATTATGTGCTAACTGAATTACGCACGCACGCACGCACACACACTTATATATATATATACTTATATATATATATATATATATATATATATATATATATATATATATATATATATATATATATATATATATATATATTGAGTTTGAAGAAATAATAACAATAATTTGATGATGACTAAACATTATAATATTGGGTCAAAAGTCCGAAGTTGAGTGAATAACATGTTTGGCTAGTATGCAGGCCAAATTCAAATGAAAGAGCAACAAGTAAGGCCCAATGATAGATTAGGCCCATGATCAAAAGCATTCAGCTCATTCCGTTCATTGATAGCCCAAGGAATAGTTGCAAATCACTATCCAAGATGAAAAGAAGCAATTCATTCTCCTATGAACCAAAGCAAAGTGATCAAACTCATTCTCTCTCTCTTTTGTCTTCTCTAACCCACGTGAATTAGTTCCAAAATTGAGCAAGAAAAAGAAGCTCTAATTAGGGTTTAAATCAAAAAGAAAAAGGTGATTATCAAAATCAAGAAATAAAAGGGAAAGAGGAAAAAGTCAGAGGCTAGAGTACGAAAGCAAAGATCAAATCTAAAGGTGAATCAAAAAATCATTTTCTTCTTTGTGCTTCATTATAGCTTGTTGAAGATGCTTTCTTCCCACATGCACCAAACAAGAAACTTGAAGAAATTGGAGGTTAAAAAACTCTAATACAAATCAAGGGTCAGGAACAAAACTTAGAGCTAAAGTATTGATGAATGCCTTAGATCCTTAAAGCAAATTCAGAAAAGAAGAAAGAGAAGTAGCTAGGTAAGAATGCATGTTAACTTTAGTCACTGTTGTTGTCCCATCTCTTTTCTGTGCTGCTGTTGTGTTATTTGGAGAAGAAAAAGTCAAAGCTGTTCAAGCCAAGTTCAAGTTTTGGAAGCTTTACTCCTCTATTAAAGGGATAAATGGCTAGAAATTGAGGCAAGGAATGAGCACACAAGTTTGGGTCTTCATAGCTTTCAAGTGATCCCTTCTTCTCCTTCATGAGTTTATATTGAATTGTTTGTTCTTTAGTGTTCATCTTTCATTTTTTTTTCAATAAAAATGGTATTAAGTGAGGTATCAGTAAAAGCCATTGAGAGAAAAGATAAAGAGAGTTATCTAGAAAAAATCAGAAAATTATGTCAAACTCTTTTGTATGTTTTTCTGCTTTGTACACATGATCCTGAGAGGATTTCCTTGCTATGTTGGATAAGCCCTTAGTGGTTGAAAGTATAGGGAGTGAACCTAGCTAAATCTAGCTTGGTTAGAAGTTGGGTTTGTTCCATATAGGATTGGGTCGAATTCTAGTGAAATTGGTATTTGTAATCTTTGAGAAAGATAGTGAAAATTCCTCCACAGTTATGGGGGAGACTGGATATAGGTCACATTGCACATGGTGGCTAAACTAGGATACTTGGCTCTGTGATTCTCTCTTCTATACTCTTCTTCTGATTTCTTTTGATATGAGACAAAATAAAAGTGTCTCCTATATTGTCTATTTCTCAGAAGTCATATCTATCCAAAAGCAAAGAGCTGCTTTATTCCTAATTGCATCGTGAAGAGACAAAATAAAATTGTCTTAAAAAATTTTGACTTGATAGACTTAACAACAAATGAGATTCCTAATCCAGTCAGAAGCAAAAGTAAATGAGTTTTAAAAGAAGACAAAACATTCAACCTTCCTTCTCTAGGTCAATAACAAACCTTCAATTGGTATTAGAATCTGGTCTCAAAAGATCAAGCTTCACAGCTTGGAGAAAATATCCAATGGCAAATAACATGGGTTTGAATGTCATGGCTTATACACTTATTGAAGGTCAGTCCAACAACAGACCTCCCTTCTTCAACGGCAAGAACTACGACTATTGGAAGGAAAAAATACAGATATTTGTCCAATCTGTTTACTATAATATCTGGAAGATCATCATGAACAGTCCATAAGTTCCAACAAAAATAAATGCAAAAGGAATTGTAACACTCAAAGAAAAAGCTGAATGGAATGATGAAGACAAGAAATAGGTGGAGTTAAATGCTAAAGCAATCAACATGATGCACTACTCAATTAGTTTTGAGGAGATTTGGGATAAACTCTAAGTCACTCATGAAGGCACTGAACAAGTGAAGGAAACAAGGATCAACATGCTGAGAAAAGAATATGGGATGTTTTCTATAAAGGAAGGAGAAACCTTCGATGAAATATTCAAGAAATTCTCAATCATCATCAATAGCTTAGATGCTATGGGGATGACTCACACCGAACAAGTGCTAGTGAGAAAAATACTAAGAAGCCTTATCAAAGAGTGGAAAACAAAAGCAACTATCATTGTTGAGAGTGGTAACCTGAAACAGATGTCATATGATGATTTAAGAAGAGAACTACTTGCACTATAAAACCACCGGCATGAATTGTGATACAAAAAAAAAAAGGAGAGACCTTGAAATCTATGGTTGAGTCATTGGAAGATGATTCCAATGATAGTTTATCAAATGACAAAATTATATTTTTTGCTAGGAGGCTAAGGAGGCTCATGAGGAATAAACGAAGGAGCAAAGATTTAATCTCGAAGGAACACAAGAGGGACCTCAGCAAAATCATTTGTCACCACTGAAAGGAGGCCAAACACTACAAGTATGACTGTCCCAAATTCAAGAAAGAAGACAAGACAAGGAAGGACAAGAAAAAAGTTCTGATGGCATCTTGGAAAGACTTGAAAAATGACTCCGAAGAAGATTCTAAACATGAAGCTCAAGTCAATTTCATGGTTGGTCATGATAAAGCAGAAGAGATTTGCCTTGCATCCAAGAAGAAGAACATATGGTACTTGGATAGTGGATGCTCAAGGCACATGACCGAAAAGTCTACGTTCTTCATCAAAACTCAACAAGTACGATGGAGGTTTTGTGACTTTTGGTGATGATGGATAAGGAAAAATCATAGCAATAGGTAAAGTTGGTAATAATTTTTCTACATTCACAGATATGTATTCTTGGTTGATGGATTAAAGCACAACCTTCTAAGCATTAGTCAACTATGTGATTTGGGATATTGGGTTACTTTAAAAAAGTTGGAATGCTTAGTTGTTGATGAAAAATCTGGTGATACTTTGTTTATTGCAAGAAGATGTAGTAATGTATATGGTCTTACTTTGGAGGAACTTAAAGAATAAAATATAGCATGCTTTACATCCATGAATTTTGAAAAGTGGCTATGGCACAAGAGATTGGGACATGCAAGCTTGTTTCAAATCTCTAAGCTTGTCAAAAGGGACTTGGTTAGAGGTCTTCCTAAAATTCAGTTCGATAAAGACATCAATTGTGATGTCATATGGGCAAACAAAATAAAAGTTATTTTAAACCCTAGGAAGATGTTTCTACTAAGAGACCATTGGAGTTGCTTACACATTGATCTTTTTGGTCCTACTAGAACTCAAAGTGTAGGAGGTAAACACTATGGCTTAGTTGTGGTTGATGACCATACTAGATCAATTGAGTTCTCTTCCTAACTCATAACAATGATGCTTTTTTAGCTTTCACTGTTTTATGCAAAAATATTAAAAATGAAAATTATTTGAAAATTAATTCCATAAGAAGTGATCACGGAAAAGAATTTGGAAACCAAGACTTTGAATTATTTTGTGATGAATTTGGTATATCACACAATTTCTCTTATCTTAGGACACTTCAATAATATGGGGTTGTTGAAAAGAGAAATAGAAGCCTTCAAAAAATGGCTTGAGCCATGCTTTGTGAAAGTGATGTACCCAAATTTCTTTGGGCTGAAGCTGTGAATACAGCTTATTATATTTTGAATCGAACCATGATTCGAAAGTTTTTAAAGAAAATCCCCTATTAGCTATGGAAAGAAACTCCTCCTAATCTTAAATACTTTCATGTCTTTAGATGTAAATGTTTTGGTTTAAATACAAAAGATAATCTTAAAAAATTTAATCCAAAGTCATATTAATGCACTTTTATAGGATACTCAACCACTAGCAAAACTTATAGAGTATACCTTAAGTAATATAGGACCATTGAAGAAATCATACATGTTACTTTCTATTAATCTAACTCAATTTCAAGTGTTGTAGAAGAAAATGATACAGGAAATCAAGGTGAATAGAACCTAAGTGGAGTCCTAGATCAAGACAAATCAGAATCCTTGCAAGAAGTTCCTAACTCTAATTTTGCAAACTAAAATGCAAGAGAGGAATCCGTTTTATCTCCCACCACAACAAAAACTTTTATAAATCTTAACAATCTTGAACCAAACCAGATTGGGTTTGCTCTTGCATCACCAAAACCCAGAGAATGGAAGTTCTTCAAGAATTATCTGCAAGAATTTATAATTGGAGATCCATCATAAGGAGTCACCATAAGATCTTCAAATAGAAGGAGGATGGAATAAAATGATCTTGCCTTCATATCTCAAATTGAACCTCAAGATGTAAAGGAAGCCCTTGAAGATCCATCATAGGTTAAAGCTATGGAAGAGGAGCTCATTCAATTTGAGAAAAATGAAGTTTGGCAATTGGTGCCAAGTTCCAATGGGAAAAAGGTGATGGGAACCAAGTGAATCTTTCGAAACAAGTTGGGTGAAGATGGTAGCATTGCAAGAATGGAAGCAATAAGATTGTTACTTGTTTATGCCACACACAAAGGGTTCAAACTTTTTTAAATAGATGTCAAATGTGCCTTTTTAAATGGTATTATTGATAGAGAGGTATACTTGGTGCAACCTCCCAGTTTTGAAACAAAAAGCTTTCTAGACCATGTTTTTAAACTTTAAAAAGCTCATGATGATTTGAGACAAGCTCCTAGAGTTTGGTATGAGAGACTTAGCTCTTTTCTATTGAAAAATAGTTTTCAATGAGGAACCACGGATACAACTCTTTTTATTATAGAATCTAATGATTATTTCATTCTATTTCAAGTTTATGCGGATGATATTATGTTTGGATCGGCTGGTGAAACCTTGTGTTTCGATTTTAGAACATTAATGACCAGTGAGTTTGATATGAGTATGATGGGAGAACTCACATTTTTTCTCGGACTCCAGATCAAACAAACTCCTAGTGATTTTTTTGTGCACCAAGGTAAATATGCCAAAGAGTTGGCTAAGAAATTTGGTTTAGAAAATTTCAAACCAATGAGCACACTATTGCATCCAAACTCTTAACTTGAAAAGGATAAAAATGACAAAGATGTGGATGAAATAAGGTATAGAGGAATGATCGGATCTCTCATGTACCTCACTTCCTCTAGACCGGATACAGTTCAAAGTGTTGGGTTTAATATAAATTCTAATCACACCCAAATGAATCTCATCTTTCTACTGTCAATAAAATTATTAGATATATAAATGACACTTCTGATTTTAGTCTTTGGTATCCTAAATCTAATGAGTTTTGTATAATGGGTTATTGCAATGCAAATTTTGCCGGTGACCGAGTTGATCGAAGAAGCACTTTTGGAATCTGATGCTTTCTTGGACAATCACTCAATGTGTGATCCAGCAAGAAACAAGCCACTGTGGCATTGCCTATAGTCGAGGCCGAATACATAGCCGCATCCTCTTATTGTTCTGAGTTATTGTGGCTTAAAACCCAACTTGCAGATTACAAATTGCAAGTCAATAATATTTTCTTGATGTGTGATAATATGAGTGCAGTAAACAATCTAATTATAAATCCACAAAAACGGAGAACCAAAAAATCAGAGAAAAAAATTCTCAAAAATTTATAATCCGAACATCACATAACATTGTCTTCTACTCATAGAGGTATGTTATTTATTTGTCTATTTGTTTGTTCTATCCATATTGGTACTAAAGTGTTTCTTTAGCAGAAATTCTCTAATTCGAAACAAAAAAGGATTTTTGATTGCTTCTATTTTAGATCCTTTTTCTTCGATTCTCTCCCCCGATAAACAATTTCTAGTTTCCTCTTTCTCATTTTCAAATTCCTCCATTTCTCCATCTTTCGAATCCAAATCATCGGTTACTTTTTCTCATAGAAAACCCTAACCCCCTATTTTGCACTGCAGAATTATTGCCATGGCTAAGAGTTCATTTAAGATGGAACACCCGATTGGTTCGCTTCATATCTCTCTCGCATATTCTGCCTTTATTGCTTAAATAATTTTTCTTATCATGCGTTTCATTCTATTTTAATTTCTTAGTTCATCTTTTTGGTTTATTCAACCCATAGAATTTCATCTCCTGATTTTAATTTTTAATTATTTTTAAAATTGTACTTCCAAGCAAACTGAGATGAAGAATATAAGGGAGAAGTGGTATTTGCTACATGGAGTCGCTATTAAAGATGATTATTTCAAGGATTTGTATTTCTGTTTTTATGCTAATGAAGCATAAGTAATAAAGAATAAGTAAAAATAAATTAATGAATCTGGGAGTAGTCATTTGTTTCGATTAAATATACACATGGTTTGTACAGGTTTTGAAAAAAGTTTCAATAGAATGTATTGCTTCAGTAAATTATACAAATAAAGCTTTTGTTTCCTTTTTTTTCTAAACAGATAGTTTATACTTACATGGCTTTAGGTTAATTTGATTTACATTTAACAAATACAATGAAAAACCAAAAGGAACATAACATAATCATATTTGTTTATTTTTCATTTTTTATGTAGTTTTTTTAATTCAAATAAAATTTAATTTACATAACTTCTATAGTTTGCGCTTTGCATTTGATCTTATCTATTCAATGCAAAGTGATGGAAATTGGTAAACTTTATTTAGAATTCGATAAAAATAAATCAACAACCAGATTAATTAGAGATGTTTTGTTAGTTATGCTAGTTAGGTTTTTGGATGTTATATGTGAAAAGTTATATAATTTAGTTAAGTATATATTTATGTTGCACATGAACAGAACCTAAACAAGCATGCAGAATGGCTCGTACAGGAGCCGAAAAGATACACATAAACATAACACTCCGAAAAAAGAATGGCCAAAATAATCTGGTGGACCAAAAAAAGTACGTTAAATAGTTAGGGGTGAATTAATAAAATGTCAATTTTTAGTATCTGTTACATAATTAATAAGCTAAATTAACTCAAAATTTTGTACATTAATAGTAAATGTTAATATTGAATTTTTTCACAGTTGTCATTTTGTGTTGATTATGATTGTCTGTGTAGAAAATACTGGTCTCTAAATACTTGCCATGTTGCGTGGCTTCAACTATGAATATTTAAGTTCAAAACTAGGCGGAGAAAAAATAAGGGAGGTGGAAAACATGAACTTTGACTCGCTGAGATATGTGCTTAAATAGGCTGTCAACCAAGATATGATGGTGACCTTAACATCATCATACAGTTAGCATGAGAAGTCATTGATTGTTGGCACCAGACAAAATCCCGATAAGGATTGAATTCATTGCACGGTGTTTTATCACAATAAGTAAACCCCCAAAAATACGAACAGAAGAAGAAAAAAAGCAAATTAACCAATAAAGATTTACACAATGACTTATTTTTCTGTTTGGCAGGGGTGAGTTTCAAGAAACCAAAAATACTAGAAGAGCACCAAATTTTTGAGAGCTTAACAGGAAAGACATAGGCCCAATTGAAAAAGGATGTCACCATATGCTCTATGGAGACCGATAACGATAGAATTATTTTTCTGAGATACTTCATCATGCTGGTATTGAAGTGTTTTGTTTTTCTCTCCAAAGGCTACCATTTTAGACATACATATACAGGTTATGATTGATGTATTGAACTCAAGGCAGATTTATTAGACCAGGTACATTTACGATGAGCTCATTGCGAGGGTTGAGAAGTTTCAAAATGTAGGAAAAAAAGACAATAGATGATTGTATGTTCGAATTGCTGGTGAGTCATAGATCTCTAATCTTTGAATTATTTTCTGTTAGTTTATAATATACTTTGATGATACTAACTGCTATAACTTTCAAATAATATATCTCCATACTAATAAGAAAGGAGAATTAGAAAAATACAATTAAAGAGAACTGTGGATCAGAAACTAGACTCTTGGAGATCTGAAGACGATGGATAAAGAGGAAAGTACATGGCATTCAACGAGGCATATGATAAATATATAATTTTTTTAATAGTAATAATTATAAAAGATATGTTTTTATGATCACTTTTTTTATGTTCCAACGAAAATGAAACTTATATTTTATCCACTACAGGGTCTTATAAAATTCATTGGGATGAAGTTTGCTCCATCGAGAAATCGCAGTTGCCTATCAAAGAGAAGATGTGTTGGGAAGAATACAAAGTGTAAGAAGAAATGTAAGAAAATGCCTATGGGGATGATACTATGACTGACACACTAGCTGGACATGCATCATCTGATAATTTTAATGAAGGTCTCTCAAATAACAGGCAAGTAAATGATTTTCTAGCATTAATACTCGTTCGAATGGCTAATATTCTTTCTTTTGATTTGTCTTTAATGGTTTGATTATGAGTTGATACTAATCTTAGAAATTTATTTGCCTTTTCAAACATTTAACATGCATAAGGCTACACGGATAACATCCTGTGTTAAATATATATAACAAATACTTATTCTACATATAAATTGTATCAACTCATAATCAAACCATTAAAGGCAAATCAAAAAGAAGAATATTAGCTATTCAAACTCGTATTAATGCTAGAAAACAATTAACTTGCCCCTACTTTAAAATATCTTCATCAAAATTATCAACTGATGCATGTCCAGTCGATGTGTCGGTCATAGTCTCATCCCTCATGGACATTTTCTTACATATCTTCTTCTTACACCTTGTATTCCTCCTAGCATATCCTCTTTTTGGTATGTGACTACACTTTTCTAATGGAACAGACTTCATCCTAAGGAATTTTAGAAGACCCCGTAGTGGACAAAATATATGCTTTATTTTTGTTGAAGCATAGAAGAGATGATCATACGAATATATCCTTCACAATTATCACTATTAAAAAATTGTATAATTATCCTATGCCTCCCTCATCAAATGCCACGTACTTTTCTCTTCATTCATGGTCTTCAGATCTACAAGTGTCTATTCTCTGATCCACGGTTATCTCTCATGGTATCTTTCTAAATTTCATTTCATATTAACATGAAAATATATTATCTGAAAGTTATAATAGTTAGTATCATCAAAGTATATTATAAACTAACATAAAACAATTCAAAAATTAGGGATCTATTGCTCACTAGCAACGCGAATATATAACCATCCACTATCTTTTTTCCTGCATCCTGAAACCTCTCAACCCTCGCATTGAGCTCATCGTGAATATACCTGACCTGATAGATTTGCCTTGGGTTTGATACATCAATCACGGTCATAGCATGTATATGTAGGTTTGAAACAATAGCCTTTGGTGAGGAAAAGAAAAAGCACTTTGATACCAGCATGATGAAGTGTCTCCAAAAAAAAATTCTATCTTCATCGGTTTCCATGGAACATATTAGGGGTGAGCACGGGTAGCGGGTACCCAATTACCCATCCGAACCCGAACCGAACTAATTAAATTGGTTTTGGAACTAACGGATAATTGGGTTCAACCCGAACCAAACTGATGGTCTTTGTTAGTGATTAGTTCGGATATCGGTTCTGGGGGTGCGGAACCCGAACCAACCCGCGAACCCGATCATATATTAATTAAATAAAAAAATAAAAAAAATATATGACTTTTCCATTAGACAAAGATTATTTACTATTAATATGTTTGGATTTTAATAAGTTTAGTTTTTAATGTATTTGGTGTTTAACATGTTTGGATTATTTCTATTGATGTTATATGTTTATTGTACTTGTTGAATTTTTAAGATAAAAATTTGATTTTTTTTTTAATTTCAAAGTCATCGGTACCCAATTACCCAAACCGAACCAATCCGTTCTTAATCGGTTTGGTTTGGTTCGGATACATGTACAAAAGAACACAAATCCGAACCAAATCGACCCGTGCTTACCCCCTAGAACATATGGTAACATCCTTTTTCAATTGGGCTTGTGTCTTTCCCATTAAGCTCTCAAAAATCTGGTGCTCTTCTAGTATTTTTTATTTCTTGAAATTTGTCCTGCCAAACAGAAAAATGAGTCATCGCACAATTCTTTATTGGTTAATTCCATATAAAAGATATATTCAATGAGATTATTGTGATTTTTTTTTGCTTCTATTCCTATCTTCTTGGGGGATTTACTTACCATGGTTCGGTAGACTAAAACATCGCAAAATGAATTCAATCGTTGTTGGAATTTTTTTTTGTGATGACAATCAATGACTTCACATTCTGACTGTATGATGCTGCTAAGGCCACCATCATATCTTGGTTGACAGTCCATTCAAACAGATATCTCAGCCAGCCAAAGTCCATGTTCTCCACCTCCCTCATTTTTTCTACGCATGCTTCTGAACTTAAATGCTTCATAGTTGAAGCCATGCAACATCGCAAACACCTAAAAATTAGTGTTTTTTTACATAGACTATCATAATCAGTAAGAAAAATTTTAATATTAACATTTACTATTAATGCACTAAACCTAGAGTTAATTTAGCTTATTTAGTTTAATAATTATGCAACAGGCACTAAAAATCGACATTTTGTTAATTCATCCCTAATCGTTTAACATATTTTTTTTTAGTCCACCAGATTTTTTTGGCCGTCCTCTTTTCAAAATGTTACGATTATGTGTATCTTTTCAGCTCCTATATGAGATATTCTGCATGCTTGTTTAAAAACACCTGTTCATGAGCAACATAAATATATACTTAATTAAACCATATAACTTCCATAAGTTTACACTTATAACATTCAAAAATCTAACTAACATAACATCTCTAATTAATCTAGTTGTTGATCCATTTTTACTGAACTCTAAATAAAGTTTACCAATTTTCATCACTTTGCGCTGAATGGATAAGATCAAATGTAAGTGCAAATTATAGAAATAAGTTATGCAAATTAAATTTTATTTGAATTAAAAAAATTACATAAAAATTGAAAAATGAACAAATGTGATTATCTTATGTTCTTTTTGGTTTTAAGTTTTATTTGTTAAATGTAAATCAAATTAACTTTAGTCTTGTAGTTATAACTTTATTACCAAAAAAAAAAAGAAAGAAACAAAAGCTTTATATGTATAATTTACCGAGCAATACATCTCTATTGAATTTTTTTCCAAAACCTGTATAAACCATGTGTATATTTAAATTTGCAACATACCACATACATATACTTCATTAGCATAAAAACAAAAATGCAAATCGTTAAAATAATTATCTTTGCATCTATCAACAGCATAGCAACTCCAGGTAAGCAAATACCCCTTCTCCCTTATATTCTTCATCTCAGTTTACTTGGAAATACAATTTTAAAAATAAGTAAAGATTAAAATCAAGAGATGAAATCCTATGGGTTGATTAAACTAAAAAATAAATTAAAATAGAATAAAACCCATGATAAGGAAAATTGTGTTAGTAATGAAGGCAGAATATGCGAGAGGAATATTAAACGAACTAATAGGGTACGGTGTTTCATCTTAAATGAACTCTTAGCCATGACAATAATGTTACAAGTTAGGGTTTTCTATGAGGAATAGTGATCGACGATTTGAATTCGAAAGAAGAGAAAAATGGAGGAATTTTTAAACTGATAAAAAAAAAGAAATTAGAGATTGTTTACCGGGAGAGAGAGAATCGAAGAAAAGGAATCTAAAATAAAAACAATTAAAAATCCTTCTTTTGTTTTGAATTAGATAATTGCTGATAAAAAAATACTTTTGTACCAATATAAACAGAACACGCTAATAAATAATGGGAAAGTATGAGGAAAGTACGAAGAACTAACGAAATATTTATACAATGTATACAATGGAGGATTAAGGAGTATTAAATATATAACTATTAGTGTTACCTTTTGTTATCAGTTGAAGTTTTTGGAATGAATGGTATCATGACATGGTATTAGAGTTCTGTCCGAAAGATCAAAAATTCGATTCTTGGTGAACTCCAAAATCAGTTTAAGTTTTTGGGAAGATGTATGGTTATTCGTAAATAATATACCTCTATGAATAGAAGACAATACTATGTAATACTCCAATTATAAAATTTTAGAAATTCTTTTCTCTAATTTTTCGGTTTTCTTTTTTTGTGGGTTTATGATAGAATAGGATGAGAAAAATTTTGGATTTTTTCCAAGCTTAATAATGTTCTAAAATTTTTGGATGCTACTTGTTTGGAGATAATTTATATATTTAATTGAGGGAGATTAGGATGGAGGAATTGTTGGGATGTGATTTAAAGAAACTAAATCTGAGCTTAGAAGAAAATTAATAATCCCAAATGGTTAGAGAGAGAAGATAGGTGCCATTGTATAGTGTGTTTTATTCACGCTTTTATCAGAAGATTAAAATTTATTTGATATTTTGTCATTGTATAATGTTTTTTTTTTTTTTACTACCTAACATAACTGTTTAACTTATAATTACTGTTATAACGCTTTATTAAACAGGTACGCTATATAAGTCAACAATATGCTTAACTTATAATTACTGTATTTAACGCTTTATTAAACAGGTACGTTATATAATTCAACATCTTTTGACCCAATCCAAAGTTGTGTATCTAACCCGCCTAAGTTTCAGATAAGAGAGGAGACATAGTCAAGTACTCACTTCAATGTGTGTTTGTCCCATTGTTTCACAATGTTATGTGATGGTTAATTATTTTTACGGCATGTATTAATGACTTTCTAAACAGGGAAGTATTTTTCCAAGACTAATTAATTAGTAATTTAAGTGAAAGAAAGAGTCAAATCATTTCTTTAAAAAAAAATTTAACTAATTATTTATAAATAGATAAAAATATTTCTTTTAAAAAACACGGTATTTAAATACTTATTAGTTGTTAAATAAAATTCTTTTAGTTTTTTTCATGATTTTAAAAATCGAACCGAACTAGTTGGTTTAATCAGGTTAATCAATCTAATTGATATATTTTTTAGAAGTTAACTGATTTAAAATAATAAAATACAAAAGAATTATTTTTTTAAAAAGAATATATATTAATATTATAGATAAATATATTATTTTATTATATCTAGTTTAATTTCGATTAAACTTTAGTTGAACATTTAACTTTTTAAACTTTTAATTCTATCGGTTCAATTTTAAGAAAGTGATTGAAAAAATAATATGATCTTTCAAATTGATCTATACCAATTTTGATATCAGAAAAATTAGTCCATAACAAAAATAATTGGCAAATTAGTCATCGGTATTTTAGAATAAAAAATGTTATTTATATAAGAAAATTAGTTACTAAAATCAACCATGTATTAATATATTTGTGTATAAATACATGTGTGATTTAATTTATTTTTAATTTGTATTTATATTCTTATATGTATTTTATATTAATGGCTGATTTTGATAGTTGATTTTAGTGTAGTTGTTTAGAATATTTGACAAATTATCTGTCAACAAAATTAAATGACAAATTAGTCTCTAAATTTTTTTAAAATAATAAACTAATCTTTAATTTTCTAAATAGTTGTATGATTGAGAGATTAAATTGTCTAAAATATAATGTTAATTAATGATGAGAGACTAACTTATTCATTATTTTATTAGGGATAATTTGTCTAATATTCTAAAAAGTTGTGGACCAATTTAGAGTTTTAAAATAAAAGAAAATAAAGAAAACTGAGTATACTATTTTCCTCTTTATATTACACATACGCATGCGCGTACATATATATATATAATTCTGTTTATTCTTAAACCAAACAAATTATAAATAATTTTTTTTTTTGTCTTCAAAATCTCAAAGACAGGATACATTATTGCACACAAAATAAGCTGCTTCTTTAATCATTTTCTTTTGGCTAAGGTGAACTATATATATAAAGGCAAAGGATACATACATACGCTTTTTTATTTCAAATAAAAAAAATTAGAGAAACGTAATCAAAGTCAGTCATGAGTGAGTAGTGACATTTATTTATAAATAAATAGAAAAGTTTTTTGGTGGCTAAGAATATAGTGGCTTTGATTGGCTTGTGTAAAAAGGATAAATGGCAACAATAATAATTATGAATAATTCTATTAGGTAGGTGAATGTTATATGTACTGCAAGATACATTTGTAATTATATTTTTTAAAAAGTCCTCCATGTATATAGGCTTTATATGTAATTAGATAAAAACAAACATCAAACAATTGCTATTCTTTTTTTTTTTAATTAATCTAATATAAGGTGTTATCTAATTCTTCTTAACAAAATATTTTCTCAAATAATTATTAAAGTTTTTTTTCAAAAAAATTATTATTTAATTAGACAAAATGTATTTTGAAAATAAAAATTCCATTAAACTGATGAGAGTAATTTTAATGGTTACGTACATAATTACTATTTACTATTAATTTGAAAATATTAGCTAAGTATTTGTATTATATATTTTAAATTATGAAATAGATAAATATGAAATATGCGTAAATAATTTTTTATTAAATATATCACATGTTGTTATGAAATTGTTTTACAATTATTCATGTTATTTTATTAAACTATGCTACTATTTTTATTAGAGAAATGCTAAGGGATCTGATCATTAAAATTTATTTTTTTTAGCTATCATTTAATCATAGACTCAATTTCTTTAGTCTAGTTTCTTTAGTTTAGTAATCTAACAACATACTTTATCTCATATTTTTAAACATTGATAGCTAAATAATGACAAAAAATAATAAATTTTAATAATCCTTTAGTATTCCTCTTCTTATTATTTTATTCTAAAAATTGAAAAAAATCAAAAGTAGAATTAAAATTTTAAACAAAATAAAAAAAATTAAACATTTTTTATTTTTTCAATAAAATAAAATAGTTGAGGTAGATGAAACAATAAAATTTATTAGTTTAATGAATAATTTATTTTTTTATTTCTTTTTTTTTTGGGCTTGGTTCAAGGTCCACACAAACAAACCTGATTCAAAGAATGGCTAAGCTTTTACTGGTCTATGAATTATATAAGAATATAAATTTATAAAATGTCTAAATTTTATAAGAAAATATTATTATTTTGAATAAAAATAACTATTAAACAATATTATTGATATTACCATAGTTATTATTATTTTCGTTCTTTTTTTTTTAACCAAAGATAGGAGACTCGAACCTGCAATCTTTTAATCGAGTATGGGGAGACTATGCCATTTGAGCTATTACTCATTGGCATTATAATTTTTGTTCTTGGTATTATTGATATTATTATTGTTATTATTAAAAGAGACATTTTTGGAGATTATTAATCTTTAGTTCTTTTGGCTATTTTTTAGTCGATATAAATACTAAATTATCTTTAATAGATAAATTTCATTAATTTATGTGTTTAAACTCTGAAAATTTTGGATGCAAGTGAAAACGATTCATGTGTGCAAAACTTTGGTAAATATAGGTGCAAACTATATGTTTATTGTATATAAAATTTCTGAAAATATGAGTACAAATTATTATCAGTTAAGTGCCGACTAAAAATAATAATATTTGTTGGTCATGTAGCATTGTTCTTATTATAAATATTCATAATAATTTTTTTAATAAAATTTACTTTTTCACTTTGTCAATCCACTAAATCTGATTTCCATAAATCATAAATTCATAAGTTATTAATTACTTGAAAGGCATAGTACTTTTATAAAATATAAGATACAAATATTAAAATAAGAGGATAGTTAGAATTAAATATGTTGAGATAAAAAAAATAAGATAAAATTTTTTGTTTTAAGAATGTAAAATTAGAAGAAAATTGAATATTTTTTTCAAAATAAGAACATATAAGGTACATAATTTAATTAGCAGAACATAATTCTGTAAGTCGTTACTAATATCTTATATAATAATATAAATATTAAATATGTTAATATTAAAAGAACAAACAGTTTTTTTAAAAATAAATATAGAGATGAATATATAAAAATTAATTTGAACTGAACAAAAATTTGAGTGTATAATATTAAATTTGTTAAGTAAAAAATATTAGAGAACTAAATAATTAAGTTATAAACCCATTGCATAATAAAAAATAACACATATAAAATTATTAAATTATATAATATTTTTTATTTTCTTAGACATATATCTCGTATGTAGGCATAATTTTTTAAAATTTGAGAGATGGATGAAGTCACTATTGCTCTTGCATGTTACAATAAAAGATGAAAAAAACTTAAAAATTAATAAAAATTTAAAAACTGAAATTCAAATTTTGTATTTAATTTTGAACTAAAAAAGTGTTTCTACAAACATATAACTTTGAACCGTAAATTTTGTTTTTGAGAAAAGTAACCTATGTATAACCGTCCAAAATAACACGTAACAAATAATTATAATAAAGAAATTTTATAAGTCTAACCAGATTTATATATAGTAGGATTATGAAAATATTAAGACGTAACAATAGAAAAATATTATTTAACTTTTAAATAACCCTCTAGCACTTAATTGATAATAATTTGTATTCATATTTACAGAAATTTTATACACAATAAATATATAATTTACACCTATGTTTATCAAAGTTTTGCACACATAAATCATTACCATTTGCATTTAAATTTTTCAGAGTTTAAACACATAAATTAATAAAATTTATCTATTAAAGATAATTTAGTATTTATATTGACCAAAAGATGGCCAAAAGAACTAAAGATTAATAATCTCCAAAAATTTCTCTTTTAATAATAACAACAATAATATCAATAATACCAAGAACAAAAATAATAATAACTATAGTAATATCAACAATACTGTTTAATAGTTATTTATATTCAAAATAATAATATTTTCTTATAAAATTTAGACACTTTGTAAATTTATACTTTCATATTATTCATAGATTACCAGTCAAAACTTAACCATTCTTTGAGTTAGGTTTGTTTTTGTGCACTTTGAACAAAGTCCAAAAAAGAAAAAAAATAAATTATTCATTAAATTAATAAATTTTATTGCTTCATCTACTTCAACAATTTTATTTTGTCGAAAAAATAAAAAGGTTTAATTTCTTTTATTTTGTTTAAAATTTTAATTCTACTTTTGGTGATTATTTAGTCATCAATGTTTAAAAATATGAGATAAAATATGTTGTTGGATTACTAGATTAAAAAAATTAGACTAAAAGAATTGAGTCTATGATTAAATGATAGCTAAAAGAATAAATTTTAATGATCCTTTAGCATTTCTCTAATAAAAATAGTAGCATCGTTTAATAAAATAACGTGAATAATTGTAGAACAATTTCATAACAACATGTGGTATATTTAATAAAAAATTGTTTACGCATATTTCATATTTATCTATTTCGTAATTTAAAATATATAATACAAATGCTTAGCTAATATTTTCTAATTAATAGAAAATAGTAATTATGTATGTAATCATTAAAACTACTCTCATCACTTTAATGAAATTTTTATTTTTGAAATATATTTTGTCTAATTAAATAATAAATTTTTTTGAAAAAAATAATTTTAATAATTTAAGAAAACATTTTGTTAAGAAGAATTAAATGACACCTTATATTAGATTAATTTAAAAAAAATAGCAATTGTTTGATGTTTGTTTTTGTTCAATTACATATAAAGTCCATATATATAAAAAAAATTTTGAAAATGTAATTATGGATGTACCCTGCAGTACATACAGCACTTACTCATCTAATAAAATCATTCATAATTATTATTGTTATTTGTCCTTTTTTTTTACAGGTCAGTCAAAACTTAATTATTCTTGGCCACTATATTCTTAGCCACCAAAAAACTTCCCAAATAAATAATATCAATAGAATCACTGTATAAATCTAGACAAAGACAAAAACCGAGAGCTATAATACCATACAGTACAAGAGAATTCGATTGGCATGAACCAAAGATAATAATAAAGATTTGAGTATATATTCAAACATATTCTTAAAAAAATTTGCATCATAAAAATTTTTATTATATTAAAATTTTTAAATTTTATAAAAATAAGATATGTAATTTTTTATCATATTTTAAAAATTTATTTTTTTTTTATCAAAAATAGGAGACTCGAACCCGCAACTTCTTAATTGAGTATGGGGAAACTATGCCATTTGAGCTATTACTCATTGGCTAAAATTTTGGAAAGATACGTGACTCGAATCCACGACTTTTTAATTGAGTATGGGGAGTTTATGCCATTTGAGCTATAACTTATTGGCATTTTAAAAATTTATTTGTTTAAATAAAAATAATCAATCTAATTAAAATAAAATTTATATATCTTATTTTTATAAAATTTAAATATAATAATTTTTTTAAGATAAAACCGTTCAACACACCATTTTTTAGAAATCTATTTGATTATATAGTCTTAGAAGCTTGACTATACAGAAATTGTGGAGTTATATTACGTGGTATACTAAAATCAGTCATTAAAATTAATTATCAGTATAAAATATATGCATATTAAAATATAAATATATATTAAAAATAAATTAAATTACACATATATTTATACACAAATATATTCATAATTAATTTTAATGAGTGATTTTAGTGTACAAATAACACTTTTAAAAATGATCACATTAAACAAAGCAAGTGAAGAATCTTTAAGTCAGTTGTTAACCCAATTATTTTTTCTTTATATCATAGGATTATTTTAAAGAACAGTCGGTTGTCACACTCATTTTTGGCTTTTTGTATATATAAATAAAGAATTCCATTAAAAATCAATAGAATATCTATATAATGTATACAATAGACTGCTTATTTGACCCAATTTAAATTAAAATTGAAAATGTACTCACTTTTTATTTCAGTATGACAAAATCCTTCAGTTTCACTTTAATTCTATCCAATCCTTATTTCAAATTTTATCCAATTCCTTTTTTGTGAACAACGACACACCTCTCACCCTCTTCCTCTCGAGCTCCGATAACCATCCCACCGCAGCGTCGCTGACTGACACCGCATCTCTCTTATTATCTTTTAGCCATCGTTACCAGACATAAAAAATAACCATCTATTTTGTCTATAAAAGTAACCATCCAATTCCATATGAAATTGACTATCCAGTTTATTATATCTAAAAACAGGAATTTTTTTCCAATACAAAATGCTTGTTGAGCTAATTCCCTAGTTGGAGTATTGAGATTTTGTTCATGAGACTTGATGAAGATTAACATGTGATTGTTCATTCATTTTCTGAACTTATCTGAATGTATTGGTAGAATATCTTTTAATCATGATATACTTACCAAGCGGCAAAAATAACCATCTATTTTGTCTATGAAAATAACCATTCGAATTCATATTAAATTGAAAGACAATATATTTAACATGTGATTACTTAAATAACCATCTACGTACAGTGACAGACCCAGAAAATTTTAGGAGTGGGGGCAAAATATATATATATATATATATATATATATATATATATATATATTAAATAAATAAATTTTGTTAAATATTATTAATTATATGGAGATATAAAAATTAAAAAGAGTTAGCGAACACTTTTATTCTTAAAATATTATTTATTATATATAATTTATAAAAAATATTTTTTTATTTCTAAAATTTAAAATTAAAATATTTTAATTAAATTATAAATAACTTATTATCCTAACTAATCTTTTTATACACATTTAATAATAAAAGATTAAATTAACTGGCATATTAGCGCATAATAATACATTAGTATTTATAATTTGAAATTAGAATTATATATAAATACTAGAAAAATTAAATCTTTATATGAAAAGTATGTTTATATAAAATACTAAAAACATAATTTTTATAATTTTTTTTATTTTTTAAAATAATTAAATTTGTTATATCTTTTTTAATTTAATTTTGATATAATATTAGATAAAATATTTTATGTATCTGTTTAATTATATATTATAATTAAAATATTTTTTATTATTATTTTTAAAAATAAAAAATATATTCTAAATTAGTAAATTAATCAGTTCATTTTAAAATTTTATATGCAACATAGGTACATATAATAGAACAAAAGATAAAAAATAAGTAATAAGGATGAATAAATCGAGAATAAAATAAAATATATAAAGTCACGAAAAAAATAAAATATTAGATTGATACTTAAACTATAATTGTTTGAATTAAAAATTGCAATTGAAAATATCAAAAAGAAAAATAATGAAATTGAAAGATACATAGAGTCATGGAGAGCTATATAAAAAAAAATTGGAGAATTTAAAATTTACTTTTTGATGAAGAGAAGATGACCATTAGACAAGTAATAGAAAAAGAAGGTTGAAAATATAAAAATAAGAAGAGGGTTTAAGAGAATAAAGAATTGATGGTACAATAATGAAATTTGATTAGGTTAAATAATAGTCAAAATGATAAAAAAAATAAAAAATAAATTTAAAACTTTAACTAATTGAATTTATTTTATTTGTAGTGGGGTCATTTAAAATTTGAAGTGGGGGCATATTATATATAACTATATCTTTTAAAACAAAAATTAAAAAATCATGGGGGCAAGTGCCCCCTCATTTGTATGCTTGGGTCCGTCCCTGTCTACGTATGAATAGAAATAATCATCTGCTAACATAGTGAAATGAACATCTATATTATTCGTCATTGACCACAATGTATAACACTTTTGGGTTAAATTTCTCCTTAATCACATATTCATGATACTAACGGCATATGTTTTATAATTGAAAAAATTTACACTTTGTGATAAATTTACATTATGGAATATGACATAATTAAGTAGGACTTAGTAATGTTATAGCATGTCTATTATAACTTAATCATTTATATCTAATTGCAACAACTCCAAGCATACTTGAATTCAGTGAATGATAAACTAAATCCAACTCAACAATATGATCACGTTGCGTATCATCAGTTTTTAGCTCAGTCACTTCCACAACCTACAATCGAACACAAATAAAAAAAATCAACCAAAGGAATTAAGTGATATATGGTACTATGATCAATAACCTAAAATAGAAACATCACTTATTATTGAAAACACATTGTAAAATCACAAAAAGAAGATATACACACATAAGTGAGAGTGATGATGCATGTGATCATTTATGTTCAAAACCAACATGAATAAACCATTTCATTCAAATCACTCAATAAAACAAGTATGCACTTCTTAAAAATATACCAAACAATTGATAACATCTGAATTTTTAACCAAATTGGTGTTTTGATAAAAAATCACAAACAAGTACATAACAAAATTCAAGCTCAAACATCATTAGAAATCACATAAAACTGTACAATTGTAAATTATAATGCCTCATGAGAATAGATTTTAAGTCAAATGCTGGCCATACATAAGAATTAAACAAAAAGATTTCATTTAGACATTTCATCGAGCATATGGTGTGCATCATGTGTAAACAGAGCATTCAGTTCAATGGAAGCAGCAATCAACTCATAAAATTCAGCTAGCAAACACATTCAATCTAGCAACAGATATTAACTATTCCTAAGCCTAATCTATATGCAGAAACCAGAATTAAAAGCAATGAAATAAATAAAATAGAAAGAACCAGGAACAAGGAAAGGGATGGAATCTGCGTTGATGAAGGAGAGAAAGAAGAACGGGGGTAGTGATGGTGTCGCAGCGGCACAGAACTTAGCCGCTGCTGGATTGCACCGGGGTGTTGCTCGCCGGAGCTGGCAGGCGCGAACAGGGGTGTGGGATAGCGAACACGGTAGGAAGAAATGGGGAAAGAGGAAAGAAAGAGAAGAGAGAGAGGGTGGGCGACAGTGGTCGTCGTCGGTGGTTGCGGATGGTTTGACGGGGTTGGTTGGCTGGGGGGTGATGGTTGGGGTGATCTGGGTTGAGAAAATGAAGAAGAGAGATAAGGGTTGGGTAGAGGAGAAGCGATGGTGCAGCAGCATGACGACATGTTGCTGCCCTTCGCGTCCCCTCCTGTGTCAATGGCGGTGGCTGTGGCAGTCGGGTTGTTATGAGTAAGGCGACACGACGTTGAGGGTTTGACAGAGAGAGATTAGGGTGCGAGGGAGAGGAATTGGGTACTAAATAGGGAGAATAGATTCGGACGGCAGGCGGTGATTGTGGACGCGCTGCACCGGCAAGATTCTCGGAAAAATGGAGAGAATGGAGGTAACGACGTATTGAGATAAGGGGTTCTTGTTTTGATTACGATAATCCTAATTTGTTTCAAATTCAAATTAAAAATAATTTAAAATTAATTAATTGCCCATAGTATATTTTAACTTTCAATTTAATCTCATTATATGCATTGTACAATATCTCTATTGACTCCTCTTATTTTTCCATAAAATAATATGATGGTTTCAGTGGCTAAGAGAAGGGGGTTGAATCTTAGCCCCCTTTTTTGCTTGTTAACACTTGCTGGACTTAGGGGAGACTTTTCTGTTTTAGCTCATCACTTTACACGAGACCTTTTCTTTTGTCTCGTCCCTAGCCACGAGATTTTTCTTTTTGTCTCGTTACTTGGCACGAGATATTTTTGGTTTTTGCTCCTGTGCAGTAGAAACAGAAATGGAGTAGAGAAGAGAAGAAGATTACACTCAGATATATCCTGGTTCAGTTGCTAAGTGCAGTACAGCCTACATCCAGTCTCCATCACAAACATGATGAAATTTCACTATAATCAATCTGATTACAAACTGTAAAGTGCTAACCCAACTTACAAGGGGATTCCCACAGAATCATGAAACACAACATAGATGAACAAAGGAACTCTAAGACATCTATGGCTTTTTCTTTTAATTTTGCACTTTCTGCGTTTTTTCGCTCTATGGCTTTTTTCATACAAACCTCACTATTTGCCTTTTTCCATGAGACTCAAGACATGACAAAATTAAACAGAAAAATACTAAACAGAATACATTGAAGGAGAAGAAAATCTGTAAACTTAGGTAGCTCTGAGAATCCTTTGCCTTGCACTCTCACTGCTTACTTCTAACTCCTTGCTCCAACCAGTGGCTGTTCCCCTTTTTTATAAAAGAGAGAAGCCTCCACACTTGAAGCCAAAAACCCAAGCCAACTTCTTCTTCCTTCAAGAAACTGGTTCGGCCACACAGAGAGAGAAGAGATAACCATGCAGTAACCAACATGCAATTACCTCTAGTCCTTCCTTGGTCATCACTCTTCATCAATCTGAGCACTCCATCCTTGGCTTCCTCTCCAAGATGGATTTCTGGCCCTTGATGCTTCATGATGATGATGACTTCATCTGCTTCAATTTCTGCCTCTACCATCACTTCGCCACTCTAGCTACTTCCTGTGGTGGTTGAGCAGAATCAAAGACAAGCCATCTTCCAAAAATCTTCCTTGCTGGCCGAATCTTCATCAACCATTTTTGGTATGAAGAAGCCAAGATCTCATCACAGAATCTTACCAAGAGTGATGCAGATCTTAGCCACAGCATACTTTTCTTTTGTTATGTTTTCTTGCCATCATTAGTTCGATGGTCTTTAGCTTGCTCATAGCTTCATCTTGATATGTTGCAAGAACTTCCATGGTTTGTTGTGTAAAGACCGAAACAGGAAGCAAAGATGAGAGGGAGGAGAGAGAAATTTAAACACTAACTAATGGGTAATGATAAAGTAAAATTAAAGTTCAACTTCCTTGCATAAGGTAGCGTGTAAAGCTACTGAACCCATCAAATCAATTTCTCTCTCTCACATTTATCTTTCCAATGCTAGCATATTAGATTTTGAGATCCATCCCATAATGATAAATGGAATCCGTTGGAAACATGAAGTAACTTTACTTTCTTTCTCATTTTGGTTTCGGACCAAACAAGCATGAGAGGAATTCATCAAAATTAAAATTGGGCTTGGTAGCAACAACATTTAATCTATAGCCCAATAATAACATTTGCTCTCCTGATGAAATTTGGATCAAGCAATGCTCAAATGGAAAAGCATGTGACACACTTGGGCTTAGAGCAATAAAACTCATTCGGGCCCAATTAAAACACAACATTGTTTCAGCCACAATGATCATAATAAATTAATATCAAAGCTGAGCAATTATAAACATATTGGGCTTGCACCAGATTTTCATTTTCGGCCCAATAACACCTGCAACAAAATTATTTAATCAATATATGTTAAATGAAAATCAGATTAATAATTTTGTAATTAATTATTTTTAATAATGTTTAGTCATCACAAATATTAGTTTAGAGTTTTCCAAACTCATCAATCTCCCCCTTGATGACAAACATTATTAAAATTGAAATGGAAAGAAATTTAAAGATTGAGTAAAGAATACTCCCTTTGAATTTAGATTTCTCCCCTTTCAAAGTGTCACATGGCTCCCCCTTGATATATGCTATTCTTACCAAGGGAAGCACTAACATGTAACAATTTAATCAAGCTTCAAGAAACAATGTTATTCAACATATTAATTTTGAAATGTTGAATGCTTGATTTATGAGCAGATTTGAATGATATACAAAACGTTTTTGCTATCACAAGTTTGATTTTTTGCTCAAACAACATTGGAAAAAGATTTTGCTGTTCAAATATTTTTCACTAAATCAGAGCAATCATGGTTATGGTAGAAAAAATATTTTTCATCAACATGATATATTCTTTCCAAACACAGCAACTTTCATCATTTCAAACTAAAGAAACTGCCAAAAATAAATCCAATCATCAATCATTCTATCAAGGTAGTTCACATATTTCACCAAGATAATCATCAAGTAATGGCAGTAATTAAAGTAGAACCGAATGCTATATTAACAAAACATCATCAAACATAATCCTAATGCATTTTCACAATGCATTATCCATCATCAACAAGGGTGATCATGAATTCTCAAAGAGAATTTCATCCCCTGTTTTCCAGTTTCAATTTTGGATCATTTCAATTTCCTCCCCCTTTTGGCATCAAGGAGCATTATGTACCTACAGCAAGAAAACATTGGCAATACAACAAAATATTCATAAAATGCCAAATATGTCAAAGTGTCAAGGAGCAGTGAGTATCTAGTCATGCTACTACAAAAGAAAGATTGAGCCTAATCATGCCAATATCAAATAACATAAAACAACAGTCATCAATCATCTGATAGATGAAAAGCAGAGTCCTCAGCGCCTTCTTCACTATTATCGCCCAGATCCTCCTTAAGACTTTCTAGCATTAGGCCGACCCTTTCTTTGCAATTTTTCCAAGCTTTCTCGCTCTCATAAGCTTGCTTGCGAGCCTCTTTGTGAGATTGAATCATCATTTCTGCCATGTTTGAGAATTCACCCAAAATCTCTTTGATGGATTTGACTGTTTTGGAAGACTCTGGCCTGGTCTCATTGTCACTATCCGATGCAACAAATTTGCCCCCTTTGGTTCCCTTAGTCGCTCCTCCTCCTCTGATTGAGGATACTTTGTTCTCTACTGCCTCATTTAACAGATCAACTTTAAAGTATTCAAAAATTCTAGTTAAAAACATACCATAAGGTAGGTTAGCCTTTTTGGTGCTTCTAACAGAATCCCACATATGCCTAATCATAATATAGCCAAAGGATATCAGAGTAGAGGTAACCAAAGCAAATAATATGAGACAGTCAGAAAATGTTACTCGGTTGTGTGAGCCACTTTGGGGAGTCAGAATATGGGTGATGATTCAATGAATCAGAGAGTTGACTGGTCCTAAAGCTTTGTGAGTTGGAATCGTTCCATGCAAGCCAGAAAGATTCTTGCAAATGTGCTGAAGAAACGTTTTGTATGAAACGCCGGCTTGTGTATCCCATTTGTCTACCATGTACGCTCGCGGTCCTTCATCCTTGAAGCCCAGGGCCGCTCCAATGGTCTCAGAATCAAGGGCTATTTGAACCCTTTTGACATAGGAATGAAGAGTGCCGTCAATGAGTCGCATATTGGTGTAAAACTCTCGGACTAGGCCAGGATAGACTGGTTTCTGAATGAGAAGAAGTGGCTTCCAGTTGAGGAGTTCAAACAGAGAGGAGATGTTGATGCCTTTGTTAGTGAGAGTGTCGAGACTGACAAGGTATGTTGCACACAAATAACGTTTTTCCATAACCTCATTGTGAAACTCAAAAGAGGTACAAGAGTTGAATCTGCTGGGATCAAAGTGGGAGTGAGTCTTGCCATACTTGTTTCTGAATTCCAAGGATTCCAAATTTGGAGGTTCGGTGGTGTCATTTAGTGCAAACCCCTTGGTCTTCTGTGAGCTTTTTCCGGGGGTAGTTCTCTTCGGTGATGAGGGTGGTGGTGAATGAATGGGCGAGGTATGAGATTCTTCCTCTTCCTCAATGCGGGGCTCCTTATTTTTCCCGCTTCTTCTTCTTCCAGAACTCTTCTGTGCTATTACTTTCTTCCTCATGGCTTCGGTGTGCTTGGTTGGGGGTGAGGGAGAAAATGAAGAAGTAGAATGTATGTGGATGTGAGTGTGGGTTTGAGGGGTTGATGGTTTTTGAGAGAGGAGGATTCTTTCGCTTTTTCTTGGCGCAGTTTTCTTTTTCATGGTGATGGAAGAGAGGAATATGAAAGGTTGATGAAGTAACCGAATTGAGTGAGGGAGAAGTACGGTGAGTGACACATTAAATGTGGATTGGAAAGAGAATGTGGTGGAGGTAATGACCATTAGTGGACGATTAATGACCATTATGGTGTAGTTATTACCCAACAAATGATTCTCCCCCCTTTTTTATTTTAATTTTTGAAATCAAAAACTGAAAAGTTGTTGCCTTAAATCAAGGGATTAGATGGAGAGAGGGATTTGATTTGACCATAACCACTTCCAAAAAGATATGATGACACAGGAAGAAGATTCTTATTTGCATAGAGAGATAACTACCATAACGGCAAAGTAGGGTCAGGAATTATTAGGTGGGGCCCATAAAATTTAAATCTGCGTTGCCTCCCCCTTGATCATAGCTCCTCCATCAAGCCTGTATTTTTATCTCGTCCAAACCTACGAGACAAAACTGAGCAGAGTTAAAAAATTCACAAATTTTCAATGACACTTAAATCAAACATTCCCAAACTTTTTCTCAAGGTGCAGAATCTGTCTTCACAGAGGGGTTTTATAAAAATATCAGCAATTTGGTCTTCAGATTTTACAAATTGAATATCAATAGTACCCTTTTGCACATGTTCTCTAATGAAATGATATTTTATCTCAATGTGCTTGGTTCTTGAGTGCAAAACAGGATTTTTTGAAATGTTTATAGCACTCATATTGTCACAAAATAAGGGTATACTATTGATTTTTAATTTGTAATCTTCCAATTGTGTTTTTAACCAAATTAATTGTGAGCAACATGCAGATGCGGAAATGTATTCTGCTTCAGCTGTGGATAAAGCCACTGTGGCTTGTTTTTTGCTTGACCACATATTGAGTGAGCTTCCAAGAAAGCAACACATGCCGGATGTGCTTCATCTATCCACTCTATCTCTCGCAAAATCTGCATCACAAAACCCTACTGCACAAAAATCATCAGATTTAGGATACCATAAACCAAAATTACAAGTCCCCTTAATGTATCTAATGATGCGTTTAACGGCCGTAAGATGGGATTCTTTTGGGTGAGATTGAAACCTTGAGTATACACCCACACTTTGGACAATATCGGGTCTAGAGAAGGTAAGGTACATAAGTGATCATATCATTCCTCTATACCTTGTTTCATCCACATCTTGGCCATCATCATCCTTTTCAAGTTTTGTGTTAGGATGCATTGGTGTACCCATTGATTTTGAGTTTTCTAGGCCAAACTTTTTGATAAGCTCTTTTGCATACTTTCCTTGGTAAATAAAAGTACCACTAGGAGTTTGTTTAATTTGGAGGCCAAGAAAGAAAGTAAGCTCTCCCATTAAACTCATCTCAAACTCACTAGTCATGAGTTTTCCAAACTCTTCACACAAGGAAATGTTGGCCGATCCAAATACAATGTCATCAACATAAACTTGAACAAGGAGCATATCATCATTAGATGCTTTAATAAATAAAGTAGTGTCAGTGGTACCCCTTTGAAATTGATTTTCTAACAAGAAGGCACTAAGCCTTTCATACCAAGCTCTTGGAGCTTGTCTAAGACCATAAAGAGCCTTAGTTAGTTTGAAAACATGATTTGGAAACTCTTTATGTTCAAAACCGGGGGGTTGTGCCACATACACTTCTCTATCAATAAAGCCATTAAGAAAAGTACATTTAACATCCATTTGAAACATTTTGAAACCTTTATGGGCGACATAGGCAAGAAGCAACCGAATTGCTTCCATTCTAGCTACCGGAGCAAAAGACTCATCAAAATCTATACTCTCTTCTTGATCGTAACCTTGGGCCACTAATCTAGCCTTGTTACGAACAACTTGTCCATCTTCATCAAGTTTATTTTTGAAAACCCACTTTGTACCCGTTACCTTCTTACCATCCGGATGAGGTACTAGTGTCTAAACCTCATTCTTATCAAATTGAGCAAGCTCCTCTTGCATGGCCTTGACCCAAGATGGATCTTCAAGAGCTTGTTTGACATTGTTGGGCTCCATTTGTGACAAGAGAGCGAGGTTGCTAGGTTCGGTTTGCCTTTTGGTGGAGGATCTTGTTGTTACACCATGAGAGGGATCACCAATGATGAAGTCATGAGGATAACCCCTCATAGACTTCCATTCTCTAGGCTTTCGGACAGGTGTAGAACTTTGATGAACTTCTGGTGGTCTCACTATTTCAGTTGCTCGTGCATGCTCAGGAGACAAAATGAAAATGTCTCCTCCAATCTGACGAGACAAAACCGGGCTGACAGATTCTTCATTTTGCACAGATTTGGAATTTTCTTTATTTGTTCCAGCCTCTTCGCAATCTGAATCATTATCCTTCACAATACTGGGAATTAAGTTAGAATCACAAAAAGTAACATGTATGGATTCCTCTATTGTCCTATGCTCCTTGAGATAAACTCTATAGGCCTTGCTTGTGGTGGAATATCCAACAAACATTCCTTCATAGGATTTTGGATCAAACTTTCCAAGATTTTCTTTATTATTAAGTACAAAACATTTGCATCCAAAAACATGAAAATACTTAAGATTTGGAGGGGTTCCTTTCCATAGCTCATAAGGGGTTTTCTTTAACCCTTTTCTAATGATTGTTCTATTCAAAATATAACATGCTGTGTTCACAGCCTCAGCCCATAAAAATTTAGGAATCTCATTCTCACATAGCATAGCCCTAGTCATTTCTTGAAGGCTTCTATTCCTTCTTTCAACCACCCCATTTTGTTGGGGGGTTCTAGGGCATGAAAAATTATGAGAAATCCCTAAGTCATCACAGAATTTTTCAAAGTCTTGATTTTCAAATTCTCTTCCGTGATCACTTCTTAAATGGGCAATTTTCAAATCTTTTTCATTTTGAATTTTCTTGCAAAGAGTGGAAAAGGCATGAAAAGTATCATTCTTATGAGCAAAAAAAAGTACCCAACCAAATCTAGAGTAATCATCTACCACCACAAGACCATAGTGTTTACCTCCTAAACTTTGAGTTCTAGTAGGACCAAAAAGATCAATATGTAACATCTCTAATGGCCTTTTGGTTGAGATTTCATCTTTTGGCTTAAAAGATGATTTTACTTGTTTGCCCAATTGGCAAGCATCACAAGTAAGATCCTTATCAAACTTGATGTTTGGAATTCCTCTAACCAAATTTCTTTTGACTAACTTAGAAATTTGATACATGCTAGCATGTCTCAACTTTCTATGCCAAAGCCATTTTTCAGATTCAAAAGATGTAAAGCATGTTACATTTTGTTCCTTTAAATCCTCAAGAGTTAATCCATACACATTGTTGCATCTTTTAGCTTCAAAAAGAATATCCCCAATTTTCTCACAAACAACTAAACAAACAAACTTCTTAAAAATAACTTCAAAACCCAAATCACATAATTGACTAACACTAAGTAAATTATGTTTCAAGCCATGTACAAGAAGGACATCATTTATACAAGAAGAGAAACTTTTACCCACTTTCCCAACAGCCACAATTTTTCCTTTTGCATCATCACCGAATGTGACAAGTCCTCCATCATATTCATCAAGCTTTATGAAAAAGGTTGTCTTTCCGGTCATATGCCTAGAACATCCGCTATCCATATACCACATATTTTCCTTTCGTTTGGATGCTAGGCACATATACAAAACAAGTTTAAGTGACCTTAGGTATCCAAATCTTTTTGGATCCTTTTACATTAAACCATCTTCTATGTCCTAAGCCATTGTAATAAAAAACAATTTTATAAACCTTATCACCAATCATTCTTTCACCAAAAAAACATTGAATGAGAAAGTGTCCATTTCGGTTGCATAGTCTACAAAATCTTGGAGTTGCTGTTTTGTTAAAGTAGGTGGGATCTTGAAATCTTGTATCATTAGAAGATGAAGCAATATTTTCAAAATGAGATTTTTCATCAGATTTATAAAACCCCAACCCAGCCTTATCATAAAGAGGTTTTCGACTAGCTAAGATGTGATTCAGATTTTCAGAACTTTGGGTGAACTTGGCTAAGTCTTCCTTAAGCCTTTTAACCTCTTTAAGCAACTCTTCATTTTGCTTAAAGCAATCTACATATACAAGAACGGAATGGTTACTTTCACAGCTCTTAATTTGGGCTCTTAACTGCTTATTTTCTTCAACAAGATCACAAGCAGTTTCGGCCTCTCTCACTTTCTCTTTAAGAAAACTGTTTTCAACTTTAAGAATGGTGATTTGTTGTTCAAGTTCTTGATTTTCCAAAAGAAAACATCTTATTTTTTTTGAAAGGTGGTCTATCATAAGATGAAGATCCTCAGTGTTAGGGTTGTGAAAGACTACCTGATCTATGTGGTCTGCCATGAGACATGGTTGTGACTTGGTCTCGGTTTCTTCATCATCATCATCGGAGTCATTCTCCAAGTCTTCCCTTGAGGCCATCAGTCCTTTCTTCTTTCCTCTTTTCGGCTTCTCCTCCTTCTTTAACTTGGGACAATCAGATTTGAAATGCCCCATTTCCTTGCAGTTGTAACAAGTTACTTTGCTAAGGTCTTTCTTCACTCTCCTTGAGCTGCTGCCTTTGCCTTTAAGCTTCATCATTTTCCTAAATTTTTTGGCAAACAACACAAATTCATGTTCAGAGGAGTTATCACTGGATTCTTCATCCAGAGGGTTAGTCATAGAAGAAAAAGCAATTCCTTTCTTTTTTGAATCTTTTTTCAAATAGGTGTTTTCAAAAGCAAGAAGATTTCCTCTCAAATCATCAAGTGTCATGGAATCTAAGCTACTGCTCTCAAAAATAATTAAGGCTTTTGTTTTCCACTCTTTTGTAAGACATCTCAGCACTCTTCTCACTAGCACAGATTCAGAATGTGTAATTTCCAGAGCATCTAAGCCAACAATGATGGCGTTGAACTGTTCAAATAGTTCATCAATGGACTCTCCTTCCTTCATTGCAAACATTTCATATTCTCTGTTCAACATATCTGTTCGAGTCTTCTTTACAATGGTGGTTCCTTCATGAGTGATTTGTAGCTTGTCCCAGATTTCCTTTGCCGTTGTGCATCGTGATACCCGTCGGTACTCCTCAAAACTGATAGCACAGTTGAGCAGATTTATTGCCTTGGCATTTAACTCTACCTTCTTCCTATCTTCTTCGGTCCATCTTGCTTCAGGTTTGAGGGAGACTACTCCTTCAGCACTTGTGGTAGTTGGAAATTGAGGCCCTTCCAGGATAATCTTCCAAAGTCTGTAATCCACTACTTGTACAAAAATCTTCATCCTCTCCTTCCAATAGGTATAATTTTTCCCATGGAAAAGAGGAGGTCTGTTGCTCGATTGACCTTCAGTCAGATTGTAGGACACCACATTTGCGCCACTGTTTTCTGCCATAAGGATCTTTTCTCCAAGCTGCAAAGCTTGATCTCTTAGAGACCAAGCTCTGATACCAATTGATGGTTTCAATGGCTAAGAGAAGGGGGGTTGAATCTTAGCCACCTTTTTTGCTTGTTAACACTTGCTGGACTTAGAGGAGACTTTTCTGTTTTAGCTCATCACTTTACACGAGACCTTTTCTTTTGTCTCGTCCCTAGCCACGAAATTTTCTTTTTGTCTCGTCACTTGGCACGAGATATTTTTGGTTTTTGCTCCTGTGCAGTAGAAACAGAAATGGAGTAGAGAAGAGAAGAAGATTACACTCAGATATATCCTGGTTCAGCTGCTAAGTGCAGTGCAGCCTACATCCAGGCTCCGTCACAAACATGATGGAATTTCACTATAATCAATCTGATTACAAACTGTAAAGTGCTAACCCAACTTACAAGGGAATTCCCACAAAATCATGAAACACAACATAGATGAACAAAGGAACTCTAAGACATCTATGGTTTTTTCTTTTAATTTTGCACTCTCTGCCTTTTTCCGCTCTATGGCTTTTCATACAAACCTCACTGTTTGCCTTTTTCCATGAGACTCAAGACATGACAAAATTAAACAGAAAAATACTAAACAGAATATATTGAAGGAGAAGAAAATATGTAAGCTTAGGTAGCTTTGAGAATCCTGTGCCTTGCACTCTCACTGCTTACTTCTAACTCCTTGCTCCAACCAGTGGCTGTTCCTCCTTTTTATAGAAGAGAGAAGCCTCCACACTTGAAGCCAAAAACCCAAGCCAACTTCTTCTTCCTTCAAGAAACCGGTTCGGCCACACAGAGAGAGAAGAGATAACCATACAGTAACCAACATGCAATTACCTCTAGTCCTTCCTTGGTCATCACTCTTCATCAATCTGAGCACTCCATCCTTGGCTTCCTCTCCAAGATAGATTTCTGGCCCTTGATGCTTCATGATGATGATGACTTCATCTGCTTCAATTTCTGCCTCTACCATCACTTCGCCACTCTAGCTACTTCCTGTGGTGGTTGAGCAGAATCAAAGACAAGTCATCTTCCAAAGATCTTCCTTGCTGGCCGAATCTTCATCAACCATTTTTGGTATGAAGAAGCCAAGATCTCATCACAGAATCTTACCAAGAGTGATGCAGATCTTAGCCACAGCATACTTTTCTTTTGTTATGTTTTCTTTAATCAATATATGTTAAATGAAAATTAGATTAATAATTTTGTAATTAATTGTTTTTAATAATGTTTAGTCATCACAAATATTAGTTTAGAGTTTTCCAAACTCATCATAATAGTTTTTGTTGTGCACAATATCCAATCGATTAACTTAATGGTGGATACTACAATGAAGATTTTATAATTATCTTCATGTGAATATATTTCTTTTTGACCATTGGATGATGGATTGTATGGTTAGATATTAATATTTATAAAAATGTTGTTTTTGTTTAAAGTGTGGCTAAATAAATAAACCATACTTTTAACCAAAACATCTTTATGAAAAGATATTTTTGCTATTTTCATTGTAGTATCACCCTAACTTAATTAGCACAATTTCTTGCTCAGCCCCCACGTGAAACTAGCTACAAGAAGAAGATTCGAATTTTGGTGTTTATAATGGAAATTTTCAACCTTTTCTATCATGATTAGATAGTGTATGAAGACGACAGCTGAGACATGGATCGGAAGTGAAAAGTGAAAAGCGATAAGCATAGAATATGTGAGAAATTTTGGAAAAAGGGAAAGAGGCTGTGGTTGAAAGGAAATTTGTATCATTCATGGGAAGAAACAAATGGAACTCTGTGGACGAAGAAAAAGAATATATTATCGCTTTAGGGATAAAGATCCAAATGTGAACCCCTCGAATCTAATGTGAACTATTGTTGTAGATGTGTTTTTAGACAACAACTGCTGGTATTTCCGTACCTGTTGGGAAGAGAGGAGGAGATTGGACGAAAAAAAAGTCACATCAGATAAGAAAAAAGGTTGTTGTTAGGGTTTACGTAATTATTACAAATTTTTATTTATTTTAAATTTTAAATTAAAAATATTAAAAATTAATTAATTAATTATTATTTAAAGTTAATTTTAATTTAATTCTCTAAATACATTGTATACTAAATTTATTGGTTCTTTATATTTTCTTTTAAATAAATTATAAATAGAACACTTTTATGTAAAAAGATAATAAAAAATTAACTTTATGTTTAAGATTTTTGACCGTTTAAAAAATTATTCATTACTGAAACTTATTATATAATTAAAAAAAATCGTAAATAATTTCTGATTTTTTTTATGAGACTAGTTAATTTTTTTTTATTGTTATTTTTTTTTTTGAGTTAATGAAATATATATTT